>NC_069503.1:105364726-105523058 GCF_027579735.1 Bombina bombina
TAAAATTAGGCCCCTCCCACCATGTACTGGATGTCAGAGGGGCCTTAAGAAAATACTCCTGGGAGTATCTGACATAGCTTGTGGAAACTAGGCCCCAAATAAAGACATCTCCTCAGAGAAAAAAACGTCTTATTTTTGAAATCATGTAAACGTTTTGTCACTAAGCAATATGAATATTAACATGAGTATTACCCAGTTATGTAAGCATGATCCCAGTCGCTGTTAAATCACTGCATCAGGCTTACTTCAAATACACAAGGCTCTGTCAGCATTTTCTAGAACTTATTCCTCTCTCTAGAAATAAAAATACTGAACATACCTCAAAGCAAGTCATCCGCAGGCCGTTCCCCAACTGAAGTTTTCCCATATTCATCAGTTATGTGTTGAGAACAGCAATGGACCTTAGTTACAAAAAGCTAAGATCATCAAATCTCCAGGCAGAACTCTTCTTCTAATCTCTGCCTGAGAGAAAAACAGTACAACGCCGGTACCGTTTAAAAATAACAAACTCTTGATTGAAGGTAAAACTACACTAAGTCAACACATATCTCTTGATACTTCCTTTCTTGTCGAGAGTTACAAGAGAATGACTGGGAGTGGCAGTTAGGGGAGGAGCTATATAGACAGCTCTGCTGTGGGTGTCCTCTTGCAGCTTCCTGTTGGGAGGAGAATATCCCACAAGTAATGGATGAACCCGTGGACTGGATACACCTTACAAGAGAAAGTAGATTTGTTAGTGTCAAATATCTGATGAAGTATATTCTAAATGAGAAAAAAAATCATCAGAGAAGGATAATTTAGTTGGTTTGTGGTCATTTGAAAATTCATCAACTAAATGAGAAGTATAAAAAGACCTATACATTTTTATTAGAAGGCGGAGGGATGTCAGACAAAGCCTTTAGGATAGAATCAGAAAAACATTCTCATAGATTCCTAGGTATATCTTGTACATTAGATGTAAAAAGAATAGCAATAGATAATGCATAAATACTAATGGACTCTGCATGTAAAAGTTTATCATGAAACTTATTAAAAACCATAGCTAAAGATAAAATTCATAACATTAAAATAAATGAACTTAGCTTTGGTAGGACTGATATCAGTCATCAGGAATACAACAGTATTTTCTGATACAGGAACAGTTTTTGGAACATCTTGCAATATGTAATAGAAAAACAACATATAAAGCAAATTATCAAATTCCTTAAATGACAGTTCAGGAATGGGAAAAAATGCAAACAGAACAGCCTCTAGAAACCAGAAGCAACTAAAAAGTGAGACTTAAATAATTAAAAAAACTGGTGCCAAAGTATGACGCCCACATATTTTTTGGCGCCAAAACGTCTGTAACAAACACGAGAGTAAAAAATGACGCAACTACGTGAAAACTTCCGGCGACAACTACGACGCCCGAAATGACGTCATTGACGTCAGACAAACGTCAATCTCGCGCCAAAAAAAGTCTTGCGCCAAAATGACGCAGTAAATTCTAGCATTTTTTGCACCGCAAGCCTAACAGCCCGCAGTTTAAAGGAAAAAAGTCAATTGAAAATTTTAGGTAAGAAAATATTTTCATTCATATGCATTTTCCAAAAAATGAAACTGACAGTCTGAAAGAAGGAAAATAAACTGATTGACCTGAATCATGGCAAATATAGTATAAACATACATTTAGAACTTTACATATAAAGTGCCAAACCATAGCTGAGAGTGTCATAAATAAAATAAGACTTACTTACCCTAAGGACACTCATCTACATATAGTTGATAGCCAAACCAGTACTGAAACGAGAATCAGTAGAGGCAATGGATATAAGAGTATATCGTCGATCTGAAAAGGGAGGTGCAGGAGAAGAAATCGCTACGACCGATAACAGAGAACCTATGAAATAGATCCCTACAGGAAGACCAAGGTATTCAAATAGGCAATACTCTCTTCACATCCCTCTGACATTCACTGCACTCTGAAAGGAAAACCGGGCTTCAGCCTACTGCGAAGCGCATATCAACGTAGAAAACTTAATTTATGCTTACCTGATAAATTCCTTTCTCCTGTAGTGTAGTCAGTCCACGGGTCATCCATTACTTATGGGTTTATATCTCCTCCTAAAGGAAGTGCAAGAGGATCACCCAAGCAGAGCTGCCACATAGCTCCTCCCTCTACGTCATACCCAGTCATTCGACCGAAAACCAAACGAGAAGGAGAAACTATAGGGTGCAGTGGTTGACTGGAGTATAATTTAAAATTTAGACCTGCCATAAAAACAGGGGGGCCGTGGACTGACTAACTACAGGAAAAAGGAATTTATCAGGTAAGCATAAATTATGTTTTCTCCTGTTAAGTGTAGTCAGTCACGGGTCATCCATTATTATGGGATACCAATACCAAAGCTAAAAGTACACGGATGACGGGAGGGACAGGCAGGCTCTTCACACGGAAGGAACCACTGCCTGAAGAACCTTTCTCCTAAAACAGCCTCCGAAGAAGCAAAAGTGTCAAATTTGTAAAATTTCGAAAAGGTGTGAAGTGAAGACCAAGTTGCAGCCTTGCAAATCTGTTCAACAGAGGCCTCATTTTTTAAAGGCCAGGTGGAAGCCACAGCTCTAGTAGAATGAGCTGTAATTCTTTCAGGAGGCTGCTGTCCAGCAGTCTCATAGGCTAAACGTTATTATGCTACGAAGCCAGAAAGAGAGAGAGGTAGCCGAAGCTTTGTGACCTCTCCTCTGTCCAGAATAAACGACAAACAGGGAAGAAGTTTGGCGAAAATCTTTTAGTTGCCTGCAAATAAAATTTCAGGGCACGGTCGAGTCCAGATTGTGCAGAAGTCGTTCCTTCTTTGAATCAGGGTTAGGGCACAATGATGGAACAACAATCTCTTGATTAATATTCCTGTTAGTGACTACTTAGGTAAGAACCCAGGTTTAGTACGCAGAACTACCTTGTCTGAATGAAAAATCAGATAAGGAGAATCACAATGTAAGGCAGATAATCAGAGACTCTTCGAGCCGAGAAATAGCCCATCAAAACAGAACTTTCCAAGATAACAGCTTGATATCAATGGAATGAAGGGGTTCAAACGGAACACCCTGTAAAACGTTAGAACTAAGTTTAAGCTCCACGGAGGAGCAACAGTTTTTAAACACAGGCTTTAATCTGGCCAAGCCTGACAAAAAGCCTGAACGTCTGGAACTTCTGACAGACGTTTGTGTAAAAGGATGGACAGAGCTGAGATCTGTCCCTTTAAAGAACTAGCAGATAAACCCTTTTCTAAACCTTCTTGTAGAAAAGACAATATCCTAGGAATCCTAACCTTATCCATGAGTAACTCTTGGATTCGCACCAATGCAAATATTTACGCCATATTTTATGGTAAATTTTCCTGGTGACAGGCTTCCTAGCCTGTATTAAGGTATCAATCACTGACTCCGAGAATCCACGCTTAGATAGAATCAAGCGTTCAATCTCCATGCAGTCAGTCTCAGAGAAATTAGATTTGGATGTTTGAAACGGACTGAATGAGAAGGTTCTGTCTCAGAGGCAGAGACCATGGTGGACAGGACGACATGTCCACTAGATCTGCATACCAGGTCCTGCGTGGCCAGCAGGCGCTATTAGAATCACCGATGCTCTCTCCTGTTTGATTCTGGCAATCAATCGAGGAAGCATCGGGAAGGGTGGAAACGCATAAGCCATGTTGAAAACCCAAGGTGCTGTCAGAGCATCTATCAGTACCGCTCCCGGGTCCCTGGACCTGGATCCGTACCAAGGAAGCTTGGCGTTTGGCGAGGACGCCATGAGATCCAAATCTGGTTTGCCCCAACGCCGAAGCAGTTGGGCAAAAATACCTCCGGATGAAGTTCCACTCCCCGGATGAAAAGTCTGGCGACTTAGAAAATCGCCTCCCAGTTCTCCACTCCTGGGATGTGGATCGCTGATAGGTGGCAAGAGTGAGACTCTGCCCAGCGAATTATCTTTGAGACTTCCATCATCGCTAGGGAATCCTTGTCCCTCCCTGATGGTTGATGTAAGCCACAGTCGTGATATTGCGACTGGAACCTGATGAACCTCAGAGTTGCTAACTGAGGCCAAGCCAGAAGAGCATGAGAACCGCTCTTAATTCCAGAATGTTTTATTGAATGGGAGTTTCTCCTCCTGAGTCCATGATCCCTGAGCCTTCAGGGAATTCCAGACAGCGCCCCAACCTAGTAGGCTGGGTCTGTTGTTACTATCGTCCAATCTGGTCTGCTGAAGGGCATCCCCCTGGACAGATGTGGTCAAGAAAGCCACCATAGAAGAGAATCTCTGGTCTCTTGATCCAGATTCAGCATAGGGGACAAATCTGAGTAATCCCCATTCCACTGACCTAGCATGCATAATTGCAGTGGTCTGAGATGTGGCGTGCAAAAGGAACTATGTCCATTGCCGCTACCATTAAGCCGATTACCTCTATGCATTGAGCCACTGACGGGCGTTGAATGGAATGAAGGACACGGCAGGCGTTTTGAAGTTTCGTTAACCTGGTCTCTGTCAGGTAAATTTTCATTTCTACAGAATCTATAAGAGTCCAAGAAGGGAACTCTTGTGAGTGGTAATAGAGAACTCTTTTCTACGTTCACCTTCTCACCCATGCGACCTTAGAATGCCAGAACTAACTCTGTTGAGACTTGGCAGTTTGGAAACTTGACGCTTGTATCAGAATGTCGTCTAGGTACGGAGCTACCGATATTCCTCCCGGTCTAGTACCGCCCAGAAGAGAGCCCAGAAACCTTTGTAAAGATTCTTGGAGCTGTAGCTAACCCGAAGGGAAGAGCTACAAACTGGTTAAATGCCTGTTTAGGAAGGCAAACTTTAGGTACCGATAATGATCTTTGTGAATCGGTATGTGAAGGTAGGCGTTTTTTATCCACTGTGGTCATGTACTGACCCTTTTGGATCATAGGTAAGATTGTCCGAATAGTTTCCATTTTGAACGATGGAACTCTTAGGAATTTGTTTAGTATTTTTAAATCCAAGATTGGTCTGAGGTTCCCTCTTTTTTGGGAACACCCAAACAGATTTGAGTAAAATCCTTGTCCTTGTTCCGACCGCGGAACCGGATGGATCACTCCCATTATTAAAAGGTCTTGTACACAGCGTAGAAACGCTTCTTTCTTTATCTGGTTTGCTGACAACCTTGAAAGATGAAATCTCCCTTTTGGAGGAGAAGCTTTGAAGTCCAGAAGATATCCTGAGATATGATCTCTAACGCCCAGGGATCCTGGACATCTCTTGCCCAAGCCTGGGCGAAGAGAGAAAGTCTGCCCCCCCACTAGATCCGTTTGCGGATCGGGGGCCCTCACTTCATGCTGTCTTAGGGGCGGCAGCAGGTTTTTGGCCTGCTTGCCCTTGTTCCAGGACTGGTTAGGTTTCCAGCCTGTCTGTAGCGAGCAACAGTTCCTTCCTGTTTTGGAGTGGAGGAAGTTGATGTGCTCCTGCTTGAAGTTACGAAAGGCAAGAAATTAGACTGTTTAGCCTTGGTCTGGCTCTGTCTTGAGGCAGGGCATGGCCCTTACCTCCAGTAATGTCAGCGATAATCTCTTTCAAACCGGGGCGAATAATGTTTGCCCTTTGAAAGGTATGTTAAGCAATTTAGATTTAGAAGTCACATCGGCTGACCAGGATTTAAGCCACAGCGCTCTGCGCGCTTGAATGGCGAATCCGGAGGTTCTTAGCCGTAAGCTTAGTTAAGTGTACTACGGCATCAGAAATAAATGATTAGCTAGCTTAAGGACTCTAAGCTTTGTCAATAATCTCATCCAATGGAGCTGAGCCAATGGTCTCTTCCAGAGACTCAACCAGAATGCCGCCGCAGCCGTGACAGGCGCAATGCATGCAATGGGTTGCAATATAAACCTTGTTGAGCAAAACATTTTCTTAAGGTAACCCTCTAACTTTTTATCCATTGGATCTGAAAAAGCACAGTTATCCTCCACCGGGATAGTGGTGCGCTTAGCCAGAGTAGAAACTGCTCCCTCCACCTTAGGGACCGTCTGCCATAAGTCCCGTGTGGTGGCGTCTATTGGAAACATTTTTCTAAATATAGGAGGTGGGGAAAAAGGCACACACGGCCTATCCACTCCTTGGTAATAATCTCTGTAAGCCTCTTAGGTATAGGAAAAACGTCAGTACTCACCGGTACCGCATAGTATCTATCCAGCCTACATATTTTCTCTGGAATTGCAACCGTGTTACAATCATTCAGAGCGCTAATACCTCCTAGTAATACACGGAGGTTCTCAAGCTTAAAATTTAAAATTTGAAATGTCTGAATCCAGTTTATTTGGATCAGATCCGTCACCCACAGAATGAAGCTCTCCGTCCTCATGTTCTGCCAATTGTGACGCAGTATCAGACATGGCTCTAATATTATCAGCGCACTCTGTTCTCACCCAGAGTGGTCGCGTTTACCCCTAAGCTCTGGAAATTTAGATAATACTTCAGTCATAACATTAGCCATGTCTTGCAAAGTGATTTGTAATGGCCGCCCTGATGTACTTGGGCCACAATATCACGCACCTCCTGAGCGGGGGAGACGAAGGTACTGACACGTGAGGAGAGTTAGTCGGCATAACTTTCCCCTTGTTGTATGGTGAAATTTTCTTTACATGTACAGATTGGCTTTTATTTAAAGTAGCATCAATGCAATTAGTACACAAATTTCTATTGGGCTCCACATTGGCCTTTTAAACATATTGCACAAAGAGATTCATCTGTGTCAGACATGTTTAAACAAACTAGCAATGAGACTAGCAAGCTTGGAAAAACATATTTTATGCTTACCTGATAAATTCCTTTCTTCTGTTGTGTGATCAGTCCACGGGTCATCATTTACTTCTGGGATATAACTCCTCCCCAACAGGAAATGCAAGAGGATTCACCCAGCAGAGCTGCATATAGCTCCTCCCCTCTACGTCAGTCCCAGTCATTCGACAAGAATCAACGAGAAAAGAGTAACCAAGGGTGAAGTGGTGACTGGAGTATAATTTAAAGATATTTACCTGCCTTAAAAACAGGGCGGGCCGTGGATGATCACAAACAGAAGAAAGGAATTTATCAGGTAAGCATAAATTATGTTTCTTTGTTATGTGTGATCAGTCAGGGTCATCATTACTTTGGGATACCAATACCAAGCAAAAAAGTACACGGATGACGGGAGGGATAGGCAGGCTAATTATACAGAAGGACCACTGCTGAAGAACCTTTCTCCCAAAAATAGCCTCCGAAGAAGCAAAAGTGTCAAATTTGTAAAATTTGGAAAAAGTATGAAGCGAAGACCAAGTTGCAGCCTTGCAAATCTGTTCAACAGAGGCCTCATTCTTAAAGGCCCAAGTGGAAGCCACAGCTCTAGTGGAGTGAGCTGTAATTCTTTCAGGAGGCTGCTGTCCAGCAGTCTCATAGGCTAAACGTATTATGCTACGAAGCCAAAAAGAGAGAGAGGTAGCAGAAGCTTTTTGACCTCTTCCTCTGTCCAGAATAAACGACAAAACAGGGAAGAAGTTTGGCGAAAATCTTTAGTTGCCTGCAAGTAGAACTTGAGGGCACAAACTACATCCAGATTGTGCAGAAGACGTTCCTTCTTTGAAGAAGGATTTGGACACAAGGATGGAAAAACAATCTCTTGATTGATATTCCTGTTAGTGATACTAGGTAAGAACCCAGGTTTAGTACGCAGAACTACCTTGTCTGAGTGAAAAATCAGATAAGGAGAATCACAATGTAAGGCTGATAAACTCAGAGACTCTTCGAGCCGAGGAAAATAGCCATTAAAAACAGAACTTTCCAAGATAACAATTTTATATCAATGGAAGGAAGGGGTTCAAACGGAACACCCTGTAAAACGTTAAGAACTAAGTTTAATCTCCATGGCGGAGCAACAGCTTTAAACACAGGCTTGATCCTAGCTAAAGCCTGACAAAAAGCCTGGACGTCTGGATTTTCTGACAGACGCCTGTGTAACAAGATGGACAGAGCTGAAATCTGTCCCTTTAATGAACTAGCTGATAGACCCTTTTCTAAACCTTCTTGTAGAAGGACAATATTCCTAGCGATTCCTAACCTTACTCCAAGAGTAACCTTTGGATTCGCACCAGTATAGGTATTTACGCCATATTTTATGGTAAATCCTTCTGGTAACAGGCTTCCTAGCCTGTATCAGGGTATCAATAACCGACTCAGAAAAACCACGTTTTGATAAAATCAAGCGTTCAATTTCCAAGCAGTCAGCTTCAGAGAAGTTAGATTTTGATGTTGAATGGACCCTGTATCAGAAGGTCCTGTCTTAGAGGTAGAGACCAAGGCGGACAGGATGACATGTCCACTAGATCTGCATACAAGTCCTGCGTGGCCATGCTGGCGCTATTTAGAATCACTTGATGCTCTATCCTGTTTGATTTTGGCAATCAATCGAGGAAGCAGAGGGAAGGGTGGGGGAACACATAAGCCATCCCGAAGTTCCAAGGTGCTGTCAGCATCTATCAGAACCGCTCCCGGATCCCTGGATCTGGACCCGTAGAGAGGAAGTTTGGCGTTCTGGCGAGACGCCATGAGATCTATCTCTGGTTTGCCCCAACGTCGAAGTATTTGGGCAAAGACCTCTGGATGAAGTTCCCACTCCCCCGGATGAAAAGTCTGGCGACTCAGAAATCCGCTCCCAGTTCTCCACTCCCGGATGTGTGATTGCTGATAGGTGGCAAGAGTGAGACTCTGCCCAGCGAATTATCTTGATACTTCCATCATTGCTAGGGAGCTTCTTGTCCCTCCCTGATGGTTGATTTAAGCTACAGTCGTGATGTTGTCCGACTGAAACCTGATGAACCCCCGAGTTGTTAATTGGGGCAAGCCAGAAGGGCATTGAGAACTGCTCTCAATTCCAGGATGTTTATTGGAAGGAGACTCTCCTCCTGATTCCATAGTCCCTGAGCCTTCAGAGAATTCCAGACAGCGCCCCAACCTAGTAGGCTGGCGTCTGTTGTTACAATTGTCCAGTCTGGCCTGCTGAATGGCATCCCCCTGGACAGGTGTGGCCGATAAAGCCCACCATAGAAGAGAATTTCTGGTCTCTTGATTCAGATTCAGAGTAGGGGAACAAATCTGAGTAATCCCCATTCCACTGACTTAGCATGCACAATTGCAGCGGTTGAGGTGTAGGCGTGCAAAAGGTACTATGTCATTGCCGCTACCATTAGCCGATCACCTCCATGCATTGAGCTAACTGACGGGTGTTGAATGGAATGAAGGCACGGCATGCATTTTGAAGTTTTGTTAACTGTCTTCTGTCAGGTAAATCTTCATTTCTACAGAATCTATAAGAGTCCCCAAGAATGGAACTCTTGTGAGA
This sequence comes from Bombina bombina, assembly GCF_027579735.1. Taxonomy (NCBI): domain Eukaryota; kingdom Metazoa; phylum Chordata; class Amphibia; order Anura; family Bombinatoridae; genus Bombina; species Bombina bombina. Next base: position 105,374,104 of record NC_069503.1, read on the forward strand.
GGAAAAAGAGAACTCTTCTTTTCGTTCACTTTCCATCCATGCGACCTTAGAAATGCCAGAACTAACTCTGTATGAGACTTGGCAGTTTGAAGCTTGAAGCTTGTATTAGAATGTCGTCTAGGTACGGAGCTACCGAAATCCCTCGCGGTCTTAGTTACCGCCAGAAGGGCACCCAGACCCTTTGTGATGATTCTTGGGGCCGTAGCAATCCGAATGGAAGAGCTACAAACTGGTAGTGCCTGTCTAAGAAGGCAAACCTTAGATACGGTGATGATCCTTGTGAATCGGTATGTGAAGGTAAGCATCTTTTTTAAATCCACTGTGGTCATGTACTGACCCTTTTGGATCATGGGTAAGATTGTCCGAATAGTTTCCATTTTGAACGATGGAACTCTTAGGAATTGTTTAGAATCTTTAAATCTAAGATTGGCCTGAAAGTTCCCTCTTTTTTTGGGAACACAAACAGGTTTGAGTAGAACCCTTGTCCTTGTTCCGACCGCGGAACCGGATGGATCACTCCCATTAATAACAGATCTTGTACATAGCGTAGAAACGCTTCTTTCTTTATCAGGTTTGTTGACAACCTTGACAGATGAAATCTCCCTCTTGGGGAGATAATTTGAAGTCTAGAAGGTATCCCTGAGATATGATCTCTAGCGCCCAGGGATCCTGAACATCTCTTGCCCAGGCCTGGGCGAAGAGAGAAAGTCTGCCCCCCACTAGATCCGGTCCCGGATCGGGGGCTCTCGGTTCATGCTGTCTTTGGGGCAGCAGCAGGTTTCCTGGCCTGCTTGCTCTTGTTCCAGGACTGGTTAGGCTTCCAGCCTTGCCTGTAACGAGCAACAGCTCCCTCCTGTTTTGGTGCAGTGGAGGTTGATGCTGCTCCTGTTTTGAAATTCCGAAAGGGACGAAAATTAGACTGTCTAGCTTAGCTTTGGCTTTGTCTTGAGGTAGGGCGTGGCCCTTACCTCCTGTAATGTCAGCGATAATTTCTTTCAAACCGGGCCCAAATAAAGGACTGCCCCTTGAAAGGTATATTAAGTAATTTGGACTTAGAGTAACATCAGCTGACCAGGATTTTAGCCACAGCGCCCTTCGTGCCTGTATGGCGAATCCTGAGTTCTTAGCCGTAAGTTTGGTTAAATGTACTACGGCTCCGAAATGAATGAATTAGCTAGTGTAAGGACTCTAAGCCTGTCCGTAATGTCGTCTAGAGTAGATGAACTAAGGTTCTCTTCCAGAGACTCAATCCAAAAATGCTGCCGCAGCCGTAATCGGCGCGATACATGCAAGGGGTTGCATATAAAACCTTGTTGAACAAACATTTTCTTAAGGTAACCTCTATTTTTTATCCATTGGATCTGAAAATGGCACAGCTATCCTCCACCGGGATAGTGGTACGCTTAGCTAAAGTAGAAACTGCTCCTCCACCTTAGGGACCGTTTGCCTTAAGTCCCGAGTGTGGTGGCGTCTATTGGAAACATCTTTCTAAATATTGGAGGGGGTGAGAACGGCACACCGGGTCTATCCCACTCCTTAGTAACAATTTCAGTTAGTCTCTTAGGTATAGGAAAAACGTCAGTACTCACCGGTACGCAAGTATTTATCCAACCTACACAGTTTCTCTGGTATTGCAACGGTGTTACAATCATTGAGAGCTGCTAAGACTCCCCTAGTAATACACGGAGGTTCTCCAATTTAAATTTAAATTTGAAATATCTGAATCCAATCTGTTTGGATCAGAACCGTCACCCAAAGAATGAAGCTCTCCGTCCTCATGCTCTGCAAGCTGTGACGCAGTATCAGACATGGCCCTAGTATTGTCAGCGCACTCTGTCTCACCCCAGTGTGATCACGCTGCCTCTTAGTTCTGGTAATTTAGACAAAACTTCAGTCATAACAGTAGCCATATCTTGTAATGTTATCTGTAATGGCGCCCAGATGTACTAGGCGCCATAATATCACGCACCTCCCGGGCGGGAGATGCAGGTACTGCCGCGTGAGGCGAGTTAGTCGGCATAACTCTCCCCTCGCTGTTTGGTGAAATTTGTTCACATTGTACAGATTGACTTTTATTTAAAGTAGCATCAATACAGTTAGTACATAAATTTCTATTGGGCTCCACCTTGGCATTGGAACAAATGACACAGATATCTTCTCCCTGAGTCAGACATGTTTAACACACTAGCAATAAACTTGCAACTTGGGTATAATCTTTTTTTAGCAAAAACGTACTGTGCCTCAAAGAGGTACTAAACGATTAAATGAAGTTGAAATAATGAACTGAAAAACAGTTATAGCATCAAACTTTAAAACAACACAACTTTTAGCAAAGGTTTGTTCCCATTAGTAAAATAACAATAATTAAATTTGACATAAAAATTACAGAGCAACGTTTTTATTCACAGTCAAATATAAAATTCTCACAGCTCTGCTGAGAGATCTACCTCCCTCAAAGAAGTTTGAAGACCCCTGAGATCTGTTAGAGATGAACCGGATCATGCAGGAAATATAAGAGTAACTGACTTGAATTTTTTGATGCGTAGCAAAGAGCGCCAAAAACGGCCCTCCCCCTCACACACAGCAGTGAAGAGAAACGAAACTGTCCAATTAAAACCAAACAACTGCCAAGTGGAAAATAATGCCCAATATTTATTCACTCAGTACCTCAGAAATGTAAACGATTCTACATTCCAGCAAAAACGTTTAACATGATAAATACTTATTAAAAGGATTAGTGACTTTTAACAGAGTAGTTCCGGTGAAATACCATCCCCAGAATACTGAAGTGTATACATACATGTCATTATAACGGTATGGCGGATTTTCTCATCAATTCCATTCAGAAAATAAAAACTGCAACATACCTCAATGCAGATTCATCTGCCCGCTGTCCCCTGATCTGAAGCTTTTACCTCCCTCAGATGGCCGAGAACAGCAATATGATCTTAACTACTCGGTTAAAATCATAGTAAAAAACTCTGGTAGATTCTTCCTCAAACTCTGCCAGAGAAGTAATAACACGCTCCGGTGCTATTGTAAAATAACAAACTTTTGATTGAAGTCATAAAAACTAAGTATAATTCACATAGTCTCTCACACATCCTATCTAGTCGTTGGGTGCAAGAGAATGACTGGGACTGACGTAGAGGGGAGGAGCTATATGCAGCTCTGCTGGGTGAATCCTCTTGCATTTCTGTTGGGGAGGAGTTATATCCCAGAAGTAATGATGACCCGTGGACTGTTCACACATAACAGAAGAAATACTTTTGAAATAAATTTACAAGCAATATAAAAAACGATACTGTGCCTTTAAGAAGCACAAAAAAACGTCACAGTTGAAATAACAATGAAGCAATTAGTTATAGCAACCAAATTTTCACAGTAAATGCATAAAATTAGCAAAGGATTGCACCCACCAGCAAATGGATGATTAACCCCTTAGTAACCCAAAAACGGATAACAATTTGAAATAAACGTTTTTATCACAGTCAAAGCACAATCTCACAGGTCTGCTGTGAGTGATTACCTCCCTCAAAACAAGTTTTGGAGACCCCTGGGCTCTGTAGAGACGTCCTGGATCGTTGGAGGAAGAATAGGAAGACTATGACTGAATTTTTACTGCGCAATAAAGCGCCAAAATTAGGCCCCTCCCACTCATAATTACAACAGTGGGGAAGCTCAGTAAACTGATTTTATTCAAAATAAACGACAGCCAAGTGGAAAAATAATGCCCATAAAGTTTTATCACCAAGTACCTCAGAGAAAAACGATTAACATGCCAGTAAACTTTTTAATGTAAAATTAATAAATGTTATTAAAAAGCCTGCTGCTAGTCGCTTTCACTGCAGTAGAGGCTTAAATATAAGTTCGATGTATACAGTTTTTTCTTAGTGAAGTTCCATTCCTTAGAAATACTTCAGTGTAAACATACATACATATCAGCCTGATACCAGTCGTATTACTGCATTTAAGGCTGCACTTACATTATATCGGTATCAGCAGTATTTTCTCAGTCAATTCCATTCCTTAGAAAATAATATACTGCAACATACCTCCTTGCAGGTGAACCCTGCCGCTGTCCCCTGTTCTGAAGTACCTCTCTCTCAGAATGGCCGAGAAACAGCAATTGGATCTTAGTTACGACCGCCAAGATCATATACAAACTCAGGTAGATTCTTCTTTAATACTGCCTGAGAAAAAAAAACACACTCGGTGCTGTTTAAAATAACAAAACTTTTGATTGAAGAAATAAAAACTAAGTATAACAACCACAGTCCTCTCACACGTCCTATCTATTAGTTAGGTGCAAGAGAATGACTGGGTATGACATAGAGGGGAGGAGCTATGTGGCAGCTCTGCTTGGGTGATCCTCTTGCACTTCCTGTTAGGGAGGAGATATAATCCCATAAGTAATGGATGACCCGTGGACTGACTACACTTAACAGAAGAAATCTAGCACAAACTTCCACCTCCATGGAGGCAAAGTTTGAAAAACTGAATTGTGGGTGTGTGGTGGGGTATATTTATAGGCATTTTGAGGTTTGGGAAACTTTGCCCCTCCTGGTAGGAATGTATATCCCATACGTCACTAGCTCATGGACTCTTGCCAATTACATGAAAGAAATAACTTTAACAATGAAAAACAGCCCTGCACCTCGCCACAGCTCTGCTGTAGCGCCTACCTGCCCCAGGGTACTCAAGATTGACTCGACAACGATCCGGTGACTGAAAATCAACTTTAGGCCCCACCGGAGCTAATGTCTGCTGCCTATAGTGAGAGAAAACTGCGCGTCTGAGCGCGCGAAATAGGCCGCCCATTGTGGGCATCGCATTCACTGTCTCCATAACCGCATGGGAAGCGATTTTTAAAAAGCCATGTGGTCCCCTACATACACACATATCGGTATTGCCATTTAATATATATATATATATATTTTATATATATATATATATATATATATATATATATATTATATATATATAGTGTCACAGCTGTCTCTCCCAGTGTCAAGCCCTTATTGAATTACCTAACCATAGTAATCAATATGTATATAACACAGTAAATTCAGTAACACCATAAGCCATACAGATCTACTGCTTAACCCTTCCTTGCAGGGAATAATGTCAGCCCGTTCCGATATAACAAGTCTCCTGAGAAATAAAAGACTGCACATACCTCAATGCTGCTTATAGCATGACACATTCTCCACACTGAAGATTTCTCTTGCACTACCTTCAGAAGCTCTGTGGGAACCAGAATGGATCTTAGTAACTTCTGCTAAGATCATCAATCTCAGGGTAGAAAAAGGATCTCTTCATTCCTCTTAGGAATCCAGACTGATTATTTCTCTGTGAGGAAAATAGTACTCACCGGTACCATTTTAAAATGAAAAATTTCTTGATTGAAGAATCTAAAACTAACACCTCACTTTACCTCTTCCTAGTACTAACACAGGCAAAGAGAATGACTGGATTGGGAGGGAAGGGAGGAGCTATATATATAGAGCTTGCTGTGGTGCTCTTTGCCACTTCCGGTCAGCAGGAGGATAAATCGCCCCAAGTAAGGATGAAATCTGTGCACTCATCATATCTTTGTAAAAGAAAAAGGATGACATAGAATGTAAACATTACTACATCAAAGTAACCTAAATTACTGATTACTGATGAAAAGAAGTTATAGGGCCGCATTAAACAAGGTGCGTGTGGATAATGTTCTCAGACAGGGAACAAGTAATCTGTATTCTGGGCAAGAGAGGAGACATCCTCCATCCTCCTTTAACATTTCACAACTGCAAACACAGCCCTGCCCAGCTCATGCTCAACCAGTTGGCTGAGAACATGATGTCTTATCATCACAGACTAATCATCAGTGTGAGATGTTTTGAGAGGGTGTGGTTGTTTGTTTTATATTAACAGCCAAAAACTTTATTAGTTTAATAATAATAATAATAATAATAATAATAATAATAGTCACTGTAAAATTAAACACACACAAATCAGTGGTGGTTCTGGGCTGGGGAACACTGGGGGAGTTGTGGGTCTTACACACATGGGAACAAGGTAGGCACAAGTGTAGTTATGGGTGTTCTATGAGCGAGGTCAGGGCAGGGGAAGGTGGAGTTGCAGGTAACATATACATAGTAACATAGTAGATAAGGTTGAAAAAAGACTGAAGTCCATCGAGTTCAACCTATACAAATCTAAATAATTACAAAAAGCTCCAGTTAAGCTTAATAACCCATTAAAATGTGACCCATTTAATACTAGCAATCATATCCATGAATTTTGTTTGTATACAGAAACTTATCCAGACTATTTTTAAATGTATCTATGGTATTGGCATTCACTACCTCCTTTGGTAATGAGTTCCACAATTTTATTGCTCTCACAGTGAAAAAACGTTTCCGTTGCAGGAGATTAAATCTCCTTTCCTCCAACCTTAAATTATGACCTCTTGTCAGAAACAATTTTCTTGGAATAAACAGAGCTTCTGCCATCTCTGTATATGGGCCTTGAATATATTTATATAAAGTAATCATGTCACCTCTCAAGCGCCTTTTTTCTAAAGAAAACAGACCCAGTTTGGCTAGCCTTCCTCATAGGTTAATTTCTCCAATCCCTTATTAGCTTTGTGGCCCTTCTCTGAACTTTTTCTAGTTCTGCAATATCTTTTTTAGCAATTGGTCCCCAGAACTGCACTCCAAACTCAAGATGAGGTCTTATCAGGGCTGCTTATTTTTACTTCCAAAATGTAGAACCTTGCATTTTTCCGTATTAAATCTCATTTTCCATTCACTTGCCCATAGTTCTAATTTTAGCAAATCCCTTTGTAAAGACAGTTCGTCCTGCTCTGACCTTATGACCTTACTTAACTTAGTATCATCTGCAAAAATAGAGATGTCGCTATTTAATCCTTGCTCCAAGTCATTTATAAAAATATTAAAAAGAACAGGGCCCAGTACTGATCCCTGGGGGACGCCACTGATTACCTTTGTCCAATCTGAGTATGATCCATTTACTACTACTCGTTGCTCCCTATCTTTTATCCAGTTATTTATCCATGACCTAACATTTTCAGCTATTCCCAGTCCCTTAATTTTGTGCATTAATCTCTCATGTGGCACTGTATCAAATGCCTTTGCAAAATCTAAGTATATCACATCCACTGATTCCCCTTTATCTATATTTTGACTTACTTCCTCGTAGAATCTAATTAGATTAGTTTGACATGATCTATTTCTCCTAAAGCCATGCTGATTAGAACTCATAATCTTGTTTACACGAATATGCTCATCAATATAATCCCTTATAATCCCTTCAAATATCTTCCCCACTATTGATGTCAGACTAACTGGTCTATAGCTTCCTGGATCATCCCTGCTTCCCTTTTTGAAGAGTGGCACCACATCAGCTTTACGCCAATCCTGGGGTACCATGCCTGAGGATAATGAGTCTTGAAAAATTAAGAGTAAAGGTTTGTCTATAACAGTGCTAAGTTCCCTTAACACCTTGGGTGTATTCCATCTGGGCCTGGAGTTTTATTTACCTTAATATTTTCCAGTTTTTTCCTGATATCCTCTAAACAAAACCCAGTTAGTGGTATGGACTGGCGTGTTCTATTATGTTCAAAAAGTATCATTCAATGGTTCCTTCTCTTGTGTATACTGAAGAAAAAACTGGTTTAGTACCTCAGCCTTCTCCCTGTCATTATTTATCATGCTACCCTCCACACATTTTATGTACCTATTATTATCCTTTTTAGATTTTTGCTATTTATTGTACTTAAAGAACCTTTTAGGGTTAGACTTAGAATCCTTAGCAATAATTTTTCATTTTCAATGTTGGCTAATTTGATTGCTTTTTTGCCATGCTTTGTTACATTCCCTTATAAATATTGTATCGCTGAGTCTGTACTATTTTCTTTTAATAATTTAAATGCCCACTTAGTTTTTTCCTAATTTCTCTTAAACACATTTTTATTTAGCCATAATGGCTTTGTTCGGAGTAATGAACCAGGTCAGGGGGTGAGGTTAGGCAGTTGTTGGACATGATCTGTCTAAAGGGACAGAGGGGGGTAGTAGTATTGTTTACCCTCCTCCTCATCCCAATAGAGGTTGCTCCTTCTTTATAACGTTACTGACACAAATGTTCTTAAAGATGCAGATATAAATATAATAGTTTATATTTGTTTAATGAATGATCTATTTCTATTTTCCCCAGTAATTAAAGTCAGCATAATATCTATTTTACTCACCTAACACATATGAGTTCATGCTGATAACAGGCTCCAATGTCTGTGCTCAGAGGAAGGTTCCCTTATTCACTCAGTTACATCAATACCTGATATCTCTCAGTGCTCTGGCCGTGTCTCTAAAAAGTATATTAAATGGTTTAGACAGATAATAATAAATAATAGCTTCTGATTAACTGTACGCATGGTATAATTAAAGGCACACATAACAGTTCATGTGATACAGATCAGCTGATTAGGTTACTACATATGTGATGTTGCTTCACCACAAGCATTTAGTACAGTTATCTCTGTGGGTGTTATAATTGCCCCTCTAAATATGAATCTACCCAGCTCTATACAACATAATTGTAGAAAATCTATTTAGTGGGGCCATATCACAACCGTTATAAATATATTATAATTTTGTTTTCTGTCATTTCTATGAAATCATAATATTTCTCCTCGCAAGAAATGTAAAAAAGTAATTTGTTTAAATAAAAGTTAAATTAGATACTGCAGTATTGGTATTGTACTTCCTACTGATTCTCACGTCAGACATTTTGTCATGATCTCCACCCCCAGTCCTTTAACTTCTCTTGGTCAATAACAGAGTTGTCTTAAATCACACTGCAAAGGGGTGTGGGAGAGATGGGCACTAAATGTTCATTTCAATTGTTTTCTTTGGATAGAGTTAAGAAACGAAAGAATTTGTGTTTAAATAGTGATAATATAATAAGATATGTTATTTCTGGCCAAATTCAGTCATTTAAAAAAGGATCATAAAATATAGAATTACAAAACACCGAGATGCATAACTAAAAATACAATGCAATAAAACTTACTATGACATTTAAAAAGAAGCATAGATTGTTTCATGATAAATGTAGTTCTGCACCTGTACAATGCTGACAGCTATCAGCCCAATAACAGACTAATGTAATATATAATATATGTGAACTCCTGCATATGCCAAGTCTGAGCTGGTTCCTTATAACAGTTAATTTAAAAGGCTGTGTAAATGTGTTAATAAAATAAATTACAAACAGCGAACAGTTATTTCACATAAAAAACTAAACCCTAAAGGTGAAATTTCCTATACACTTTCTACTATATTTTATACACCGGTAAAACAAGTCATTAGAAACAAAATTAAAGAGACAGAAAAGTCAAACTTAAAACTTTTATGATTAAAATCTTAAACAACTTTCCAATTTCCTTCTATTAACAAATCTGCTTTATTCCCTTGGGGACCTTTGTGACAAAGCATATAATGCACTACGGTGCGCTAGCTGCTGATTAGTGGCACATACAAGCTCTTGCCATTGGTTCAACCTTATGTGCTCAGCTAGCTCCCAGTAGTGAATTGCAGCTGCTTCCAATAAAGGATACCTAGAAAATGAATAAAATAAATAGAAGTCATTTGGCAAGTTGTTGAAAATTATATGTTCTATTTAAATGATGAAAAACATTTGGGGTTTATTGTATATTTTAACAGGAAAACCAAATTCACAGGACACTGTCTCCTTAAGTCCTGTGATCATGTGACAAACAGCAGCGCTGAAGGTGCAGAGTACACTTACTAACGGTCTTTACTAACAACAAGCAATCCAGTAACCGATCCGATGGGATACGTTCTGATGCTAAACAGTTGCAGCTAAAAGAAATGAATTATAAAATAACCTCATTAGAAATAACATAATATGCAGATCACAAGATATTTTATGAATCGGATTAGTACAGGTAGCGAAACCGTTGTAAATTGAAAACCAGTTTATAATGTAAGTCAATGGGAAGTGAGGGAGTTGGGTTCCAGGCCCCTCTCAAAATTGTCATAAGTAACACTTAATACATTATTTTTAAAGGTTTGAAATGAAGACTTTAAATGCTAAACAGCATTATAAACCTAGTAATATAGATTGTATCATCCATCATCAAACTACGTTTAATGAAGAAAAACATTTGCTAACATCACCTAATAAAATAATTACAACAACAGATTGCATCATCATCAAACTAAGTTTAATGAACACAAACGTTTTTTTACTTGCATTTCTCTGCAATCAGTTCTCTGCATTGTTAGCATGTTAGATAATATTGGTTCTGCACCTATTCTATGCATTTCAATCTGCAGTGATTAATAGGCAGTTAGGCACCCTCATGCAGCTGGACAGGAAGATAATAGGGAAGTGGCTGCAAGATCTTGCTCAATAGGTCCTGTGCTGATCTGTGTATACAGATCAATTTCAGGCTGTTAACCCTTTGAGTGCTAAGCACTTTCCCACCTGGGTGCTAAGATTTTTAAGTTTTTTTTATTTTTAAAAACATTTTTACCTTTTTTTTTTTTTTTTTTTTTTTTTTGATCCCAAGACACTTTTGGAAAGGTTAGGTGATTACCTTTCCAACGGTTGAGTCTTGGGGGTCTGTAGCTGCTTAGATGCCTGAGATACAGTCTTCTAAGCAGCATGCCCCCTGCTTCTATACTTAACATTGTTAAGTATAAATAAAGTTACGCGGGTGACGTCATCACGTCATTGCGCGTGACGTTACCGAGCAAACGTGATGCCCCCGTGATGCCTGTCACTCTACAGGCATGATTGCCGGGGTAGGAGTGAGTGGGAGCCCCCAGATCTCCCTCAAGGTGGGAGAGTGCTAGTGACGGCTCTGAGCCGTCATTAGCACTCAAAGGGTTAAACTAGCTTAACTTTGCTGAAACAAAGCAGACAGCTCCACCTACTGGCTATTTTAATTAGTGCACTGATTTTTAATGCATTTCAATAGAGTCCCATGACTGGAAAAAAACAGAATTTATGTTTACCTGATAAATTACTTTCTCCAACGGTTGTGTCCGGTCCACGCGTCATCCTTACTTGTGGGATATTCTCTTCCCCAACAGGAAATGGCAAAGAGCCCAGCAAAGCTGGTCACATGATCCCTCCTAGGCTCCGCCTTCCCCAGTCATTCGACCGACGTAAAGGAGGAATATTTGCATAGGAGAAATCATATGATACCGTGGTGACTGTAGTTAAAGAAAATAAATTATCAGACCTGATTAAAAAACCAGGGCGGGCCGTGGACCGGACACACCGTTGGAGAAAGTAATTTATCAGGTAAACATAAATTCTGCTTTCTCCAACATCGGTGTGTCCGGTCCACGGCGTCATCCTTACTTGTGGGAACCAATACCAAAGCTTTAGGACACGGATGAAGGAGGGAGCAAATCAGGTCACCTAGATGGAAGGCACCACGGCTTGCAAAACCTTTCTCCCAAAAATAGCCTCAGAAGAAGCAAAAGTATCAAATTTGTAAAATTTAGTAAAAGTATGCAGTGAAGACCAAGTCGCTGCCTTACATATCTGATTAACAGATGCCTCGTTCTTGAAGGCCCATGTGGAAGCCACAGCCCTAGTGGAATGAGCTGTGATTCTTTCAGGAGGCTGCCGTCCGGCAGTCTCGTAAGCCAATCTGATGATGCTTTTAATCCCAAAAAGAGAGAGAGGTAGAAGTTGCTTTTTGACCTCTCCTTTTACCAGAATAAACAACAAACAAGGAAGATGTTAGTCTAAAATCCTTTGTAGCATCTAAATAGAATTTTAGAGCACGAACTACATCCAAATTGTGCAACAAACGTTCCTTCTTTGAAACTGGATTCGGACACAAAGAAGGCACGACTATCTCCTGGTTAATGTTTTTGTTAGAAACAACTTTCGGAAGAAAACCAGGTTTAGTACGCAAAACCACCTTATCTGCATGGAACACCAGATAAGGAGGAGAACACTGCAGAGCAGATAATTCTGAAACTCTTCTAGCAGAAGAAATTGCAACCAAAAACAAAACTTTCAAGATAATAACTTAAATATCAACGGAATGTAAGGGTTCAAACGGACCCCCTGAAGAACTGAAAGAACTAAATTGAGACTCCAAGGAGGAGTCAAAGGTTTGTAACAGGCTTGATTCTAACCAGAGCCTGAACAAAGGCTTGAACATCTGGCACAGCTGCCAGCTTTTTGTGGAAGTAACACAGACAAGGCAGAAATCTGTCCTTCAAAGAACTTGCAGATAATCCTTTCTCCAAACCTTCTTGAAGAAAGGATAGAATCTTAGGAATTTTTACCTTGTCCCAAGGGAATCCTTTAGATTCACACCAACAGATATATTTTTTCCATATTTTGTGGTAGATTTTTCTAGTTACAGGCTTTCTGGCCTGAACAAGAGTATCAATGACAGAATCTGAGAACCCTCGCTTTGATAAGATCAAGCGTTCAATCTCCAAGCAGTCAGTTGGAGTGAGACCAGATTCGGATGTCGAACGGACCTTGAACAAGAAGGTCTCGTCTCAAAGGTAGCTTCCATGGTGGAGCCGATGACATATTCACCAGGTCTGCATACCAAGTCCTGCGTGGCCACGCAGGAGCTATCAAGAATCACCGATGCCCTCTCCTGATTGATCCTGGCTACCAGCCTGGGGATGAGAGGAAACGGCGGGAATACATAAGCTAGTTTGAAGGTCCAAGGTGCTACTAGTGCATCTACTAGAGTCGCCTTGGGATCCCTGGATCTGGACCCGTAGCAAGGAACCTTGAAGTTCTGACGAGGAGGCCATTAGATCCATGTCTGGAATGCCCCACAATTGAGTAATTTGGGCAAAGATTTCCGGATGGAGTTCCCACTCCCCCGGGATGAAATGTCTGACGACTCAGAAAATCCGCTTCCCAATTTTCCACTCCTGGGATGTGGATGGCAGACAAGTGGCAGGAGTGAGTCTCCGCCCATTGAATGATTTTGGTCACTTCTTCCATCGCCAGGGAACTCCTTGTTCCCCCTGATGGTGATGTACGCAACAGTCGTCATGTTGTCTGATTGAAAACCGTATGAACTTGGCCTTTGCTAGCTGAGGCCAAGCCTTGAGAGCATTGAATATCGCTCTCAGTTCCAGAATATTTATCGGGAGAAGAGATTCTTCCCGAGACCAAAGACCCTGAGCTTTCAGGGGTCCCCAGACCGCGCCCCAGCCCACCAGACTGGTGTCGGTCGTGACAATGACCCACTCTGGTCTGCGGAAGCTCATTCCCTGTGACAGGTTGTCCAGGGACAGCCACCAACGGAGTGAATCTCTGGTCCTCTGATCTACTTGTATCGTCGGAGACAAGTCTGTATAGTCCCATTCCACTGACTGAGCATGCACAGTTGTAATGGTCTTAGATGAATTCGCGCAAAAGGAACTATGTACATTGCCGCTACCATCAAACCTATTACTTCCATGCACTGCGCTATGGAAGGAAGAGGAACAGAATGAAGTATTTGACAAGAGTTTAGAAGTTTGATTTTCTGGCCTCTGTCAGAAAAATCCTCATTTCTAAGGAGTCTATTATTGTTCCCAAGAAGGGAACCCCTTGTTGACGGAGATAGAGAACTTTTTTCTACGTTCACTTTCCACCCGGTGAGATCTGAGAAAGGCCAGGACAATGTCCGTGTGAGCCTTTGCTTGTGGAAGGGACGACGCTTGAATCAGTTTGTCGTCCAAGTAAGGTACTACTGCAATGCCCCTTGGTCTTAGCACCACTAGAAGGGACCCTAGTACCTTTGTGAAAATTCTTGGAGCAGTGGCTAATCCGAACGGAAGTGCCACAAACTGGTAATGCTTGTCCAGAAATGCGAAACCTTAGGAACCGATGATGTTCCTTGTGGATAGGAATATGTAGATACGCATCCTTTAAATCCACCGTGGTCATGAATTGACCTTCCTGGATGGGAAGGAAGAATTGTTTGAATGGTTTCCATTTTGAACGATGGAACCTTGAGAAACTTGTTTAGGATCTTGAGATCTAAGATTGGTCTGAATGTTTCCTCTTTTTTGGGAACTACAAACAGATTGGAGTAGAACCCCATCCCTTGTTCTCCTAATGGACAGGATGAATCACTCCCATTTTTAACAGGTCTTCTACACAATGTAAGAATGCCTGTTTTTTTATGTGGTCTGAAGACAATTGAGACCTGTGGAACCTCCCCCCTTGGGGGAAGCCCCTTGAATTCCAGAAGATAACCTTGGGAGACTATTTCTAGCGCCCAAGGATCCAGAACATCTCTTGCCCAAGCTGAGCGAAGAGAGAGAGAGTCTGCCCCCCCACCAGATCCGGTCCCGGATCGGGGGCCAACATCTCATGCTGTCTTGGTAGCAGTGGCAGGTTTCTTGGCCTGCTTACCTTTGTTCCAGCCTTGCATTGGCCTCCAGGCTGGCTTGGCTTGAGAAGTATTACCCTCTTGCTTAGAGGACGTAGCACTTGGGGCTGGTCCGTTTCCTGCGAAAGGGGACGAAAATTAGGTTTATTTTTGGCCTTGAAAGACCTATCCTGAGGAAGGGCGTGGCCCTTGCCCCCAGTGATATCAGAAATAATCTCTTTCAAGTCAGGGCCCAAACAGCGTTTTCCCTTGAAAGGAATGTTAAGCAATTTGTTTCTTGGAAGACGCATCCGCCTGACCAAGATTTAGCCAAAGCGCCTCTGCGCGCCACAATAGCAAACCCAGAATTTTTCGCCGCTAATCTAGCCAATTGCAAAGTGGCGTCTAGGGTGAAAGAGTTAGCCAATTTGAGAGCATGAATTCTGTCGAAAATCTCCTCATAAGAGGAATCTTTATTGAGCGCCTTTTCTAGTTCATCGAACCAGAAACACGCTGCTGTAGTGACAGGAACAATGCATGAAATTGGTTGTAGAAGGTAACCTTGCTGAACAAACATCTTTTTAAGCAAACCCTCTAATTTTTTATCCATAGGATCTTTGAAAGCACAACTATCTTCTATGGGTATAGTGGTGCGTTGTTTAGAGTAGAAACCACCCCCCTCGACCTTGGGGACTGTCTGCCAATAAGTCCTTTCTGGGGTCGACCATAGGAAACAATTTCTTAAATATAGGGGGAGGGACGAAAGGTATGCCGGGCCTTTCCCATTCTTTATTTACAATGTACAAAAAAACGTTTTAAAATAAAACCGTTACTGTCACTTTAAATTTAAACTGAACACACTTTATTACTGCAAATGTGAAAAAGTATGAAGGAATTGTTCAAAATTCACCAAAATTTCACCACAGTGTCTTAAAGCCTTAAAAGTATTGCACACACAAATTTGAAAGCTTTAACCCTTAAAATAACGGAACCGGAGCCGTTTTTATATTTAACCCCTTTACAGTCCCTGGTATCTGCTATGCTGAGACCCACCAAGCCCAAAGGGGAATACGATACCAAATGACGCCTTCAGAAAGTCTTTTCTATGTATCAGAGCTCCTCACACATGCATCTGCATGTCATGCATCCCAAAAACAAGTGCGCAATAGAGGCGCGAAAATGAGGCTCTGCCTATGATTAGGGAAAGCCCCAAGAGAATAAGGTGTCCAATACAGTGCCTGCCGGTTATTTTACAAAATTTCCCAAGAATAAAAATAATTCCCTCAAAGCTATGAAGTATAAAATATGCTTATATATCAATCGTTTTAGCCCAGAAAATGTCTACAGTCTTAAAAGCCCTTGTGAAGCCCTTTTTTTCTTTATGTAATAAAAAATGGCTTACCGGATCCCATAGGGAAAATGACAGCTTCCAGCATTACATCGTCTTGGTTAGAAATGTGTTCATACGCTCAAGCAGCAAAAGTCTGCTCACTGTTTCCCCCAACTGAAGTTATTC
Organism: Bombina bombina; assembly: GCF_027579735.1. Classification (NCBI taxonomy): domain Eukaryota; kingdom Metazoa; phylum Chordata; class Amphibia; order Anura; family Bombinatoridae; genus Bombina; species Bombina bombina. The sequence continues at coordinate 105,390,012 of NC_069503.1, forward strand.
CTCTCAACAGTCCTGTGTGGAAACAGCCATCGATTTTAGTAACGGTTGCTAAAATCATTTTCCTCTTACAAACAGAAATCTTCATCTCTTTTCTGTTTCAGAGTAAATAGTACATACCAGCACTATTTTAAAATAACAAACTCTTGATTGAATAAAAAAAACTACAGTTAAACACCAAAAACTCTAAGCCATCTCCGTGGAGATGTTGCCTGTACAACGGCAAAGAGAAATGACTGGGAAGGCGGAGCCTAGGAGGGATCATGTGACCAGCTTTGCTGGGCTCTTTGCCATTTCCTGTTGGGGAAGAGAATATCCCACAAGTAAGGATGACGCCGTGGACCGGACACACCTATGTTGGAGAAAAGGTTGTTATTCTGAAACGGCGCAAATTGAACCGTCGTAAACCGAGGGCCACTGTATATGTGATGAGACTGAAGCTGGAGTGATATTTATTACTGGAGCAAATAGCAGCTTCAGACTAGTCCCATATAATAAAAGGCCAGGTATGGTTTGTCAGATGCAGTCAATGCGCAGTAGAGGAAAAACATACCTGCCTTGAGCAGCAGAGAAAGTGTTTCTCTGAGCTGCCCATGGAGGGGACAATGTGACAGGGACGTGGCCGGGCATGCTGTGATAGGGGCGTGGTCAGGTGTGCCGTTATGGGACGTGGCCAGGTGTTGCCGTTATGGGGGCATGGCCGGCAGGCGTTGACAAGTGGGCGTGGCCATACGGGGGAGAAAGCAACACAGGGGAGAGAGCAAAAGAGTAGAGGTAGAGAGAGAGCAACAGAGAAGAGGGAGAGAGAGCAAAAGAGAGGAGGGAGAGAGAGAGCCAAAAGAGTAGAGGTGGAGAGACGAGAGCAAAAGAGAGGAGAGAGAAATAGAGCAAAATAGAGGGGGAGAGGGAGAAAAATAGAGGAGGGAGAGAGAGCAAAATAGGGGGGAAAGAGAGATTGCGCAAAAGAGAGGGGGAGAGAGACCGTGCAAAAGAGAGGGGGGGAGAGAGAGCAAAAGAGGACAGAAAGCAAAAGAGAAGGGGGAAAGAGAGAGAGAGCAAAATAAAGGGAGGAAAGAGAGCAAAAGAGGAGGGAAGAGAGAGAGCAAAAGAGAAGGGGGGAAAGAGAGCAAAAGAGAGGGGGAAAGAGATCAAAAGAGAGGGGGGAAAGAGATCAAAAGAGAGGAGGGAGAGAGATCAAAAGAGAGGAGGGAGAGAGATCAAAAGAGAGGAGGGAGAGAGATCAAAAGAGAGGAGGGACAGAGATCAAAAGAGAGGAGGGAGAGAGATCAAAAGAGAGGAGGGAGAGAGATCAAAAGAGAAAAACAATACTCAAGCTATAGTGGACACTGGAATGATAAAATGGGATGGTATAATAGGCGGCCCATTCTGAGGGCACCAGGCCTGAAAACCCCTAACCAACAAAATCCTGCTTCGTCCAAAGCCAAGAAAAACTTGAAAAAGGAAAAGGCCCAAGGACACTGACCCGCAGATAGTCCACAAGCCTTGCTAGAGACCCTAGGAACTAGACTCAACTGAGCCAACAAGTTTCCAGGAGACACCGTCGCCCAGCAGTCAGTCCCCAAACAACCACACCCCTTATTAGAGAAAGGGATCACACTACCGTATACATCCAAAAATGAAAGGACACGGAAGAAAACATCTATAAAAGGACTCTAGAACCCTAAATAGGGCACGAGTCCCAAATAAAAAACAAAAGCAAAAACACAAGAAACCGGGGCCAAGCTAACAGAGACAAGGGGAAGCAATGCCCAGACCCCTGATTGAACCAGAAACCGCAGATGTAAGACCAGGAATCTGAATCAGAGAAGAAAATCTTCCCCTAAACACGGTGCAACCGCACCCTAGAAGACCACAGAAAACTAAGTCAAAGGTCCCCAAGTCATAAAAAGGTAACTCAGAATACCTAAATATTCAGAATCCAAAACCATGTGCAGCAAGCTCAGGAAGGTGAAACACCTGAAGTCAAACACTGCACACTACAGTCATCCAAGATGACTCCCAAAAATGGAATACTCGCAAGGCAAGTAAAGAGCAGCTTGAAGATAGGTTCCAACCATGAACCTCCAGACTGCTAAACATCCACTAACCAGTGGGCAACATCGCAGGCTATCCAAAATCAGCCAGTCCTTACTCTACAGATCTTGAACGAAGAGAAGAAGCATAAACCCTCTAGGAGGCTTACCATACTTCAAATGACCCGAAGACGAAGCATCAGAGCAACAGATCTTCAGATACTGCTCCAAACACTGGACCAGCCCAAGCGACAGACATGTCTGAAAGACAGGGGGGGATAGAAAGACCCCAACCACAAGTCCCCAGGGAATGGAAGAATGGGGGGACTCAACCACCCAATGTCAGGGTTTTTTCCCTTTGTTTGCCATGTGCTGCTGGCAGCCATTTTAACTCACCCTCTCTTGCTGACTCTGGTGCCTACTGTTTGATGCTGCACATTTCCTGCACTTCTTTTTATGGCCAGACTGATGTACATCATCCGTGTGAGACAGGATGCAGTCTCAGAATTGTGATGTCATCACTTATTATTTAAAGGGCCTCTGTTCAGTATGCTTTGCCCTTGCATTGTCTCAGACCTGTTTGTGAGAGCTCCTGTGTATTACCTGCTGTCTGACCATCCCTCCTGGTTCCTGATCCCTGGCTTGTTCCTGACTCTGCTGTTCTCCTTGTTCCTTATTCCGGCTCGTCTGACTACTCGCTTTGGCTCCTGACTCGGCTCGTCTGACTACCAGCTCTGGTTTTGAATCCTGGCTTGTTATTTGACTTGTGGTCTTTTTATTATTTTTTTGCTATTAATAAAGGTGTGACTATTTTTGCACTTCTCATCTCAGTCTGATTCCTGGCATCCTGACATTACGCTAGGGCCATGAATCCTGATGGTGCTAATAATCCACCTTTACCTGCCATAAATTTCCAGGATGGATGAACAGGATCACCGCTTGGATCAATTTGCACTAGCCCTGCAAACCCTGCTGACTCGCACTGCACAATTGGACCAAAGTGTCCCGCAAGTCATGGCTGCTCCTGTTTCCGCTGCTGCACCTAGTCCTACCAGGAGCATGTCCGGTTCTGCACCTCTACCTCAGTGATATGGAGGCTATCCTAATCAGTGCAGAGGGTTTATGAAACCAGGTGGACATTTACTTTGAGATGTTACCTCAGGCGTTTCCCTCTGACAGAGCTAAGGTGGGATTTCTCATCTCGTTACTCTCTGACACAGCTCCTTGCCTGGGCTAATCCCTTGTGGGAGACTAATAAACCTGTGATTTCAAATTACCCTGAATTTGTGGCCTCCTTTCGAAGGGTATTTGATGTTCCGGCTCGCTCTTCCTCTGCTGTTAAATGACTCATGTCCATTCAGCAAGGTACAAGATCTATTGCTCAGTATGCCATTGAGTTCCGTACGCTTGCCGCAGAGGTAGGTTGGAACAATGAAGCCCTTGTTGCCGCCTTCTTTCATGGGCTCTCTGATGCGATTAAAGACAAAGTTACTGCCAGAGATTTACCAGAGGATATCGAGGCATTGGTGTCTTTTTTTTTATCCTAATTGACATCAGACTCAGAAAAAGGCCCTTTTTCAAGGAGCACTTGCGGAAGACTCCTTTTCCATTGTCTCCTATGTGTTTGTTCCCACCCATGCTCCCTCTCCTCCCATGCCTCCTGGTCCCGAGTCACCAGGTACTGCTGAGCCCATGCAGTTGGGATTCACGCATCTCTCCGCGGCAGAGAGCGCCTTTAGGAGGAGGGAGTGGCTCTGCCTCTATTGTGGCTTACAGGGCCACCTTTTGAAGTCTTGTCCTACACGGCCGGGAAACACTCACACCTAAGGTCCTGTCGGGGGGCAAACCTTGGGTGGTTTATCCTCGTCCCCCGGAACCGCTAAAGGGAGAAACCTTTGGTCACGGTTGTCCTTTCCTGGTGGACTCCTCCATAGTCACCCAGGCTCTTGCGGGCTATTTCATTGACAGTGCTTTTGTATCAAAGCACTCCATTCCTGTTTTGCCTCGGTCCGTTCCGCTTGCTATTGAGGCATTGATGGCAGGCCCCTTCAGCCCGCAACTCGTTACTCCACGAAACTGCTCCATTATCCATGGCTGTTGGGGCTCTCCATTTTGAAACCCTCCAGTTCCAGGTGATAAACTCTCCGCATTTTCAAGTTGTTCTGGGTTATCCCTGGCTCCAAAAGCACAATAAATCCAAGAGTGTGGCAGCACAATAGATTCGTTTCGGAAGTGTGTCCCTATGTCAAGCTGGCAGCTTGACAAAGGGACACACTCCCGAAACGTTGCTCTGCTGTTTTCCTTGTGTGTTCAAAAATAAAAATCTGTTGTCCTGCCACATTCTTGGATTTTTTGTATATTTGGAGGGGGTTCATGGTGCCCCTGTGGGCATACAGTATCCTCAGTGCTGGACTTTTGCTTGATTTCCAAAAGCACAATCCCAGTCATCGACTGGCGCAGGTCCGAAATTTTGTCGTAGTCTCCGCAATGTATTTCCACTTGTTTTCGGAAACCAGTTATTAAAGTCTTGTGCACTTCTTTGGTATCTCAATTGCAGAGGAGTACCGAGAGTTCCTAGACGTTTTTGACAAAGTGCGTGCCGGTATGTTAGAAAGTGGTAGTAGAATTGGCGCTAATATCTACCCTCAGCCAAGTATAAAGGGGTTCCTCTCTAAAAATCCCCAAAAAACAAATGGGAACAGAAAGAGTAGAAATACTGGCACTAAAGCTAGGGTACAGGATACTAGGTACTAGGATACTTATAGATATAGGTACATAGGAAACGATTACCCCAATATTAAAATCTATATTGAACTCACCACGGCTAGAAATAATAATAATTATATAGCCACTGGTTATATAGTTTAGATGGAGAAGAAGTATCATTCAGAGTGGAGATAAAAGGACACGGTAAAAAACAGGTAAAAGCCTGAAATAATGATCAGGGTTTCAAAATTATAAATATATTTAACAAGTAGAATTATAAACCAAGCAGATTCCTAAAAACCTGAATTGTAAATATAGTTATCAATGGTAATTAATTCTGCTCTTTGGACTAGCTCATAGAAAGCAGATTAAAAGAGGAGTGATTAACCACAATTGATAATAATATAAAAACTAAAGGAGTCTCTAAATATACAACATCCTAACACATATAAAACATATTAAAAGACACCACTATAGTGTATATAACTTGAGGTCCAGAGTTGAAAAACAACGATTGGAAAGGGTAATGAAATTAACAAAGTCCTTGAGAGTGTACTTAGTATATAACTATCGTATGCAGATGATCGTACTAAATACGCATTGGATCAAACTGTGTCATACGAGAGCTCTTGGTGAGTGTTGTAGCAGGGAGTTTCCACTTAGCTGAATCCTTAAGCGGTTCTCCCCATCCGGTGGCTGTTTGTTATGCGAGTGTGTACTCCGGGTCACGCCCACTTACGTCATCCGTTTTCGTATCGTAAGTGATATCCGGCTGTCAGAAGTATCCAGCTGATCTAGGAATGTAGAAAATTTCGGTTCATCTGAAAGTTAGGGAAACTGTGGTACCTCTTGGTGAGTGTTGTAGCAGGGAGTTTCCACTTAGCTGAATCCTTAATCGGTTCTCCCGTCCGGTGGCTGTGTTTGTTATGCGAGCGCGTACTCCGGGTCACGCCCACTTACGTCATCCGCTTTCGTATCGTAAGCGATATCCGGCTGTCAGAAGTATCTGGCTGATCTAGGAATGTAGAAAATTTCGGTTCATCTGAAAGTTAGGGAAACTGTGAGCTGTGCAATCCTCTTGTCGGGTTCCTTTGTAAAATTTAGTGGATCACCCAAGTATCCTTGCTGCATTAATAATGGTTCAGGTTATAGCCGTTTCAATATGGTCTTTCTTCGCAAGGCTGTATTAATTCACAGACCTAGGTAGACACGATCCAAATAGCTAGAAGGAGATATCTAAAAGTAGATATCAGGTAATGGCTCGAGACACGATCAACGCGTTTCTCCCCTCACTTGGGGCTTTTTCAAGAGGTGTTCTCAGTGTCGGGGGGTTTCTTACGTAGGGCTACCTATGGCCCTCATTGGATAATTAGAGGGGGTGTGTAAGTACAGCATTTGTTGAGTAAAGGTGGTATTCAGTAGTTCTCCAGCCCTTTATAGAGGTAGAATTATTCACATTAACTGTCTATTCAGAAAAGGTGGTATGCATAGTTCTCAAACATTCATTATTCCTTTGCTTCTGTATATAGTTCTTCCACGCTCCAATGTGGTATAGCTCAGAATTTTTTACCAATAGTAAGTTCATAGACAGAGGTATATTGTATAAAATCTTGAAAATGTATCGAGATTAAACTAACAGAATCACAAATATAAATATAAAAAATATATATATATAATATAAAAATAGGAATAAGAATAAGATTAAGTACATAGGTAAAGCTACCCTTATTCACATATAAGAGAAGAGTGAAATAAAAACTCCTTATAGCAGTAGTCTCCAGTACATTTTAGGAGAAAAGTTAAGCACATAAATAAAATTTCTTAATTTTTTCTTCTAATTATAAAATTATTTCTAAAAAATTGAAGTATTTTATTTAGAAAGGCACATTTTATTCATACATAAAAGGAGTTATATCAAGTTCAGAGTTTAGACCCAGGGGGTGTAGTGTTTTCATAGTATATATAAGTTCTGCTTCCTTTCTCAGCAACTTGGTTTCAACGTTACCTCCTCTCCATTCTGGCCTAACTTTAATTATACCCCAGAACTTAAAATCTTTTAATTTATTCTTATGGACCTCTCTGAAATGTCTATATAAGTGTGTGTCTCTCAAGGACTTTGTTAATTTCATTACCCTTTCCAATCGTTGTTTTTTCAACTCTGGGCGTCCAGTTATATACACTATAGTGGTATCTTTTAATATGTTTTATATGTGTTAGGATGTTGTATATTTAGAGACTCCTTTAGTTTTTATATTATTATCAATTGTGGTTAATCACTCCTCTTTTAATCTGCTTTCTATGAGCTAGTCCAAAGAGCAGAATTAATTACCTCTGATAACTTTATTTACAATTTCAGGTTTTTAGGAATCTGCTTGGTTTATAATTCTACTTGTTATATATATTTATACTTTTGAAACTCTGATCATTATTTCAGGCTTTTACCTGTTTTTTACCTTGTCCTTTCTTTATTATACAATTGTATGTTTGATAATAAACTCCAACCATTTATATTTTATCTCCACTCTGAATGATACTTCTTCTCCATCTAAACTATATAACCAGTGGCTATATAATTATTATTATTATTTCTAGCCGTGGTGAGTTCAATATAGATTTTAATATTGGGGTAATCGTTTCCTACGTACCTATATCTATAAGTATCCTCATTGTACCCTAGCTTTAGCGCCAGTATTTCTACTATTTCTGTTCCCATTCGTTTTTATAGGTTTTTTTTAGAGGAACCCCTTTATACTTGGCTGAGGGTAGATATTAGCACCAATTCTACTACCACTTTCTACTATTCCTGTCTCTCTTTTGAATTTGGCTGCTCTTATCATATATATATATATATATATATATATATATATATATATATATATATATATATATATATATATTATATATATATATATATATATATATATATATAAAATTTTATTTACATTTACATACCATTTAATTATAATCCAATTATTAAATCAGAATTCTAATTGTATAATTTTCACATATAAAGAATGGATCTCTTCACCACTAGGAGCAATATCTCATCTGAATTAGACAGTGAAGAAATCACTACTGAATCAGAAAGTATACAGGGAAATAATACCAGTACTAAAGAACTGATGAGTGAACTAGAGAAAATAATGATACAAGAATTAAAACAAAAAACAGAAATTAATTATGTAGATAAATACATTGCCCAAAATATGGTCCCAAGAGGTCTAAGGTTAGAAAAGAAGTGCACATTTGAATTGGAAAAAGCCTCCTTTACCCTTATAGAAATTATTAAAAAAGCAAGAACATTGAGTCTAGATAATATGGACAAAAGAATAACTGAGATACGAGATATTCGTGAGAATAGGAAAGATACTGATATCTTTAAAGAAAGGCAAGCAGAAATAATAAGAACATTAAAAATGACCAATATGGAGCTACAAAAAATAAAAAAGAAGAAAATGAAAAGAGATAAAGAGGACTATACAACTATTACAGAGGATTGTAGTAATAACACGGACCGAGATACACTAACACTAGAGTCAGCTAATATTACAGTCTCTAAAAAACCAATAAAACAAGCAATTCAAACAAATAGAGAAAGATATAACTCCTATAGGAAACCGCTATCAACAACAAGATGACTATATACCTAGAAATCTACCTAATACGCCTAATATCTTTAAAGAACAAACCTACTTTGACAACCAATATAGATGGCAGAACGCACCGCCCACTAGTCAAGAATTAGAAATCACACCCCTTTTGAGAGAGAATATAGGACTAACCATACTAGATACCCCCCCTCCCCCTAGATGGAGGGAAGAGAGATATATAGAAGGAGCCCCCATAGAAAGAAACTACAATTCCCATTACAAAAAAAGAAGAAAAAAACTGGAGGATTCCACTTAGGAATATATTTCAACCACTAGCACAAAAAACAGAAAGGGACCACACTAAGGATAGAAAGGACACACATCAAGGGGCCCATTTTTTAGGGGAAAGCCAAAGGGCAGAAACATCAAGAGGGAACATAATAGAAAGAGTACAACTAGCTCCCCTGATGAACCAAAGAAAAAGAGTATTAGAGGAAAGAGAGGAGGAAGGGGCAGAAATAATAAAGAAACCAAGAGACAGACGAGAGATATGGTAGAGCCCGCGAATTCAGGAATATTCAACATTAGTAAAATTAGTGTGAAAGAAGAAGAAGAAAAAAGAGTCTTAGGACTTGGATTATCCTTCACACATACCTCAAAATTAAATAAGTTTGAAACACATATTAATGTATCACAATTCATTAGGAAACTTACATTAAAGAGATATTTTATCAAAAACCCAATAGAACCTAATACTTACACTTATAGTACTGAGGATCCTAAATTTGTACATACAGATCTGAAACCTAAGTCTAAATTCTACCCCACCCAGGAGAAAGGGAAAAATGTGGAACTATTCGAAAAATTGGTACTGAGAGATATAGAAAAGTGTGAGACCAACAAAAAACTACCATATAATTTGAAAAAAATCGGAAAATGATGCCCTAAAAAAGTTAAAAAAGAGAACAAAGATATCATAATAAAGCCAGCCGATAAAGGAGGCGGAGTAGTAATTATGGATAGGGATTACTACCTACTAGAAGCAGATAGACTCCTTAAAAAGATAATACCACTTACAAAGAACTAAAAAGGGACCCCACCAGAGCCGACCACATATTATTAAAATTACATCTAGAGGCTGCTAAAAACAAAGGTATCCTGAGCACAAAAGAGTATAACTTTCTTAATCCAGAATTCCCCAGAATTTCAATTTTTTCTTCTTACCCAAGATACACAAAAACCTAGAGAATCCACCAGGTCGCCCAATTATTTCAGGGATAAATTCACTGACTGCTAACATGTCACAATATATTGATAGATACCTCCAAAAGTATGTTAAACTACTACCTTCGTACCTGAAAGACTCTACTCAAGTGCTACAACTATTGGAGCATTTAAAAATTGAAGGTGAAATTATTCTAGTTATGTGTGACGTAACATCGTTATACACAAACATTGCACATGATTTAGGTATAAGAGCGGTCTCAACTTTTCTAAAGAGAGATGAGACTATAACTAAAGAACAAAGAGAATTTTTATTAGAAAGTATCAGCTTCATACTTGAAAATAATACCTTTTCTTTCAACCAAAAAATGTATGTACAGATTAAAGGTACCACTATGGGCACCAGATTTGCACCAAGCTATGCCAACCTTTTCATGGGAGATTGGGAGTCCGAATTTTTGGGCACGAATAGCTTGGTGCAGTATCTGGTGACCTATAAGCAGTATATCGATGACATCTTAATCATCTGGAAAGGGACTGAAGAAACACTTATAGAATTCTTTATGTCCATGAACACAAATGACCGAGGCTTACATTTCACCCATGAAATAAATAGAAATAGAATTTCCTTCTTAGATTTAGATATTGAGACTACCTCTAACAAATTCAGCACAAAAACCTATTTTAAGAAAGTAGATTAACTTTATACACGCGGAAAGCTGCCACCTCCCCAAGTGGAAAGAAAACATCCCCAAAGCACAATTCCTTCGTATAAGGAAAAACTATACCAACATAGATGATTACGAAGAACAATCAAATATTCTAATAAAGAAATTTGGTGATAAAGGTTATGATGAGAAATTAATTCTGGATAATTATACTAGAACCAAAGAAGTAGATATGAAAAGTTTACTCCAGTATAAAAATAACAATAAAAAAAGCAATCCAGAACCTAAAGATATTAAAGAAATAAAAGATATATCTGTACCATTTATTACAAACTATAGTGGAGAGTATAAGACTATTGAGCTACTCTCCTCCCCCACACACTCTGAAATCTGTGGCTCTGCTGCTTCTGTCATAGAGTGGGCTAGCTTGTCCCCCTGCTCTATCTCACAGTCAGTCTGCCACTTTGCGTCCTCAAACAGAATCTGGGATCCTTCTGACACTGGTGCAGACAAGCACACATCTTACTTCTGCCATCTATCCAAAATATTGTGTCTTTTCACAGGGAATGGAATTGTCCCTGGCACACATCATCCAGCGGCCCAGTCACCCAGTCATTCTCTCCCCCGTCAATCTCACCTCCTTCTATAGAATCCACTGATTCAATCATAGACAGACACGCACCCCTCATCTTCCTCCTCTCACAGACAGTTTCTCCCTGTACAGCTAAACTCGGTTCAGGCACAGACAGACCCACACAGTCTATCTGCCTTCCACGCCCTTCAGTCTCACCCTGTACAGCTAACTGTAACTCTGCAGATACTGCTGGCGTAATTACAGGAAGACACACACCGTCTATCTGTCGTTCTCCCCAGTCAGTCTCTCCTCTTACAGGTTCACCTCTCAGCACAGACACCCCCAGTTCAGGCACAGCACTTTGCACACATGCACTCTGTCCTCCCTCCTGGTCATATTGTCTCTGAGCATTTTTACCTGTTGGCTGTGTAAAAATCAGCCAGCTCACCAGTTTCCAATGATGTTATGGGTTTACGGTCCAAACCCCATTCTTGAACTTCTGCTGGGCACAGCTACATAAATTGCTCCTTCACGATCAAATCTTCCAGCTCCTCCATAGTGGCAACTTTTAATCCTCTGACCCACTGGTTAAAGACTGTCATCAAGTTCCCAACAGCTGCAGTATAGCTCTCTGACAAACCTTTCTGCAGATAACGGAATTTCTTTCTGTACACCTCAGGAGTAAGATTATACCTCCTCTGCAGTGCAGCTTTAATTGAATCGTAGTCCTGATCAAACTCTGGGGGTAGTTCAGCAAAAGCCTCCAGTGCAGGACCTTTCAGGCCAGGGGTAAGGTACTTGGCCCACTGCTCCCTTGGAAGCTGGAACTGTCTGCAAACTTTCTCAAAGCTACGCAGGAATACATCCACATCTCCATCTTTCTCCAGAGTGGGAAAATTCTCTGCACGCACTCTGGGAGCAGGTGGGTCTCTAGGTTCACTAACAATAGGTGATACCATCCCTCTCTCCAACTGTACAAGCTGTAGCTGATACTCTCTCTCAGCCTGTCATTCAGCAGCCTGTCTTTCAGCTGCCAGAGACTCTTTCTCAGCTTCCCTAGCCACCTGTCTCTCAGCTGCTTCCGCAGCCGCCTGTCTCTCAGCTGCTTCCACAGCCGCCTGTCTCTCAGCTGCTTCCACAGCCGCCTGTCTCTCAGCTGCTTCCACAGCCGCCTGTCTCTCAGCTGCTTCCACAGCCGCCTGTCTCTCAGCTGCTTCCACAGCCGCCTGTCTCTCAGCTGCTTCCACAGCCGCCTGTCTCTCAGCTGCTTCCACAGCCGCCTGTCTCAGCTGCAGCAGCCTGTCTCTCATAAAAGTTTGTAATCAGTTCCATGCGCAAACTTGCATCCACTGAGCCCATATGTTTAAGAACAGTTTGCAAATAACAGTCCAATGGATCCCCAGATCCTGATGAATCACTGCCCACAGCTGCAGACATCTCTCCTGAGACTTCAACTGGTGTGATTTGGCTATTATCATATTCAACAAGAGCTTGTATTAGTCAATCTTTGTTCTTTGCACGTGTTGGAATATCACGCTCCTGGCATAAGAGTGTCAATATCTCTTTAGTTTGCTGCTCATATGATTGCATAGCAAAAAGAAAATAGAAAAGAAAAACAGAGAATAGGGAAGGGGACTGTTTGCAATGTGTGACTATATAATGCACTGAGTTTTAGCCTTTGGAAATTGTAAGAAACAATTTCTTTTAGTACCGGGATTTTCACACTAGCAAATCTACACGCACTAAAATCTAATAAAAATAAAAAATTTTTATCTACACCGCTGCCCACCAATTTGTGACGAACCAAGGTTATCCAACCCTGCGCCAGTCACTTATTTGGCACAGAAAGGGTTATCAGCCCCCTTTTACTGTCACCAATAGGTCACAACCTAGCCACACCAGGCAAGCTTGTGATTCAGTTTAGTGGGTGCAAGGGTTAACCACACTCCCTAGTCTGTACTAGACATAAGAGAAATGCCCAAAACTCCCTTTTAATGCCACCCAGACTAAACCAACAATCCTATAGCTCCAATACTGCCACAACTTAAAATTTATTAAAGGGAAAAGCCTAAGAAAAAACCCAGACTTTACACATTATTATTATTTTTTATTATACTTTATTTATTAAGCGCCAACATATTCCGCAGCACTGTCCATGGATACAATTCATTTAAATAAAACAATACAAGACTTGTAAGATACAGGACAAAATTTACAAACACATACAGGAGGGATTGAGGGCCCTATTCCCGTGGGAACTTACAATCTAGAAGGGTAGGAGGTTGGGAAACAGGAGGTGAGAACTGCAAGATTGAGAAGGATGATAATACAGAGTTAGATGAGGGAAATATTAGGTAAGTGAAATTAATTTATTATTGAGTTGGGTGGTAGGCTTCCCTGAACAGAAAAGTCTTCAGGGAGCATTTAAAGGAAGAAGGATTAGGGCAAAGCCTGACAGCACGAGGGAGAGTGTTCCAGAGGGTAGGTGCTGCACGACAGAAGTCCTGCAGTCTAGCATGAGAGGAGGTGATAGTTGCGGATGCAAGGAGCAGGTCATTGTTGGATCTTAGTGGACGGGCTGGAGTATACTTGTGTATTAGAGAGGATAGGTAGAGGGGAGCGGCGTTGGTGAGAGTTTTGTATGTAAGGGTGAGAATTTTGAATTTAATTCTGCTGTGAATGGGGAGCCAATGAAGGGACTCACAGAGAGGTGCAGCAGATACAGTTCGACGGGAAAGGTGGATCAGCCTGGCAGAGGCATTTAGGATGGATTGAAGGGGGGAGAGGCGGGAAAGAGGAAGGCCAGCGAGTAGGTTGTTGCAGTAGTCAAGTCGGGAGATAACAAGGGAGTGAATTATTTGCTTTGTGGTGTCAGCGCTCAGAAAAGGGCGAATTTTAGAAATATTGCGTAGATGATTGCGGCAGGATGTAGAAAGCAATTGGATATGGGGGATGAAGGATATGTTTGAGTCAAGTGTGACTCCGAGGCAGCGGACTTGGGGCGATGGGGAAATGGTGATGCCGTCAACAGGGATAGAGAAGTCAGAAGTCGGCGTAGAGCTTGAGGGGGGGATAAGAAGGAGCTCAGTCTTGGACATGTTAATCTTTAGGTGGTGAGAGGCCATCCAGGAAGAAATACCAGATAAGCAGTTGCTGACATGAGAGAGGACAGAGGGAGAGAGAGCAGGGGTGGAAAGGTAGATCTGGGTGTCATCAGCATAGAGGTGAGAACTGTTGATAAGTTTACCTAGCGAAGAAGTATAGATGGAGAAGAGTAGAGGACCCAGAACAGATCCTTGAGGTACTCCAACAGACAGAGGCATAGGAGAGGAGGAGTCACCGGCAAGTGACACAGAAAAAGACCTGTGAGAAAGATAGGAGTGAATCCAGGAAAGAGCAGTGTCACAGAGGCCAAAAGAGCTAAGGGTCTGTAGGAGGAGGGGGTGGTCAACTGTGTCGAAGGCAGCTGACAGGACAAGTAAGATGAGTATAGAGTAGTGGCCAATATTTTTAGCAGAGAGAAGATCGTTTGTGACCTTGGTAAGGGCAGTCTCAGTTGAGTGTTTTGGGCGGAATCCGGATTGCAGTGGGTCAAGCAAGGAGTTGGCGGACAGGAAGTGGGTTAGGCGATTGTAAACTAATTTTTCAAGGAGTTTTGATGTTAGTGGAAGCAGTGATATGGGGCGGTAGCTTTCAGGAGAATTAGGGTTGAGGGAGGGTTTTTTGAGTATGGGAGTGACTTTTGCGTGTTTGAAAGAAGATGGGAATGAGCCGCTAGAGAGAGATAGGTTGAAGATGTGGGTAAGAGCAGGAGTGAGGGAGGAAGATAGGGAGGGAATTAGATGGGAAGGGTCGAGTGGGCAGGTAGTGAGGCGTGAGGAAGATAGTAAGGAAGAAACTTCATTCTCAGTGGTTGGATGGAAGTTACAGAGGGTGGCAGAGGGAGTAATTGGGCCTGTTGTTGGAGTATTGCAGGTTGGTGTTGGGATGTTGCTTCGGATAGTATGTGTTTTGTTTAAAAAGTAGTCAGCCAGGTCTTGAGCACTAAAGACAGGCGGGGTGGTGGAGCAGGTGGGTAGAGGAGAGAGTTAAAGGTGGAGAAGAGTCGTTTAGGGTTTGAGGAAAGAGTAGATATGAGAGAAGAGAAGTAAGTTTGTTTGGCTAAGTGAAGGGCGGAAGTGTATGAACGAAGAATAAACTTATAGTGTATGAAATCAGGTTCAGATTTCATACACTATATGAAATCTGAACATTAACTCTCTAAATACAATTTAGCAGAAAATAACCTAAATTATACAGTTTTAATATTCCAGTCTCTTTCAGTAACGTGGTTCAATTATTAGACAAAGGCCAAACTTAATAAAGGAATTATGTATTATGCCAAAAATATTATGCACAATGCATTATTAATAAAAAGTTGCTACAAATAAAATGATACATTAGCAAACAGGGTAAAATAAAAAAGGATAAAAATAACAGACTGAATACTTTCCTAGTCTCAAGATCTGCGCCAGGGGCTGGCATGAAAATGATGGCTCCTTACTTCTGTAGAACAGCTCCCCTTGTAAGAATGACAATCTTATTGTTAAAACATAAGATTCTTATCATTATTTTCCATAGATCAGGTTGCCTAACCACACCCTCCTGGGTGGGCTAAGAAACCCCCTGTCCTTTATGACCTTCAATAAACTAAGTTTTTGCCTGAAATTATAGAACCCATTATAATTTCTGCTAGGTAACTCTATTTCTATATTTACATATCGGGAACCAATTAGTTTCATTGGGAGAATCGGTTTGATATCAAATATGCCATAGGTTGACATATGTACCTTCATTTAAGGTTATAACAGTTTTAAACACATTTATACATAACCCATGTCCCTTTATTGACCTCCTTAGGAGATGTGCTGGAGGCCCTGTTTTACATCATGCCCTGCTGCTGACAGCCTAAGCCATAACATTCTATCCTGTTTACACTGCCAAGCATTTATGATGCTCCTGGCACTTCAAAGAAAGCACAAACACAATTCTTCCTGAAAACAAATAACTGTTTTTAGTTCAAGCTACACAAAGTTAACTACTTAGCAGCTGAATCCTGAGGTATTCGTGACAGTTACTATCGCACAACTATTGACCTGTGTAAGGGATATTGGCAAATTCCAATGAAATCGGAAGCAATTCCAAAGTCGGCTTTCATCAATTTTGATTAATGCCGTCCGGTACGAAGAACACACTAGCTACATTCCAGCGGATGATAGATCGGCTGCTTGATGGACTCCAGGATTATGCATGTGCATACCTGGATGATATCGCGATCTATAGCTGCACCTGGGAGTTGTGTTGGACCAGATCAGGGCTGCTAAGCTGACTCTGAAACCTGAGTGTACTATCGGGTTATCTGAAGTCCAGTATATGGAACATAGATTGGGAAGGGGGAGACAGCGACCAGAGCCTGCCAAGATATAGGCAGTGACCAACTGGCCAGTACCCCACACTAAAAAAAAGCAGGTCCTTGCTTTCCTAGGTACTGCCGGGTACTACAGAAAGTTTATACCCAACTATAGCACCGTGGCTAAACCCCTGACTGACCTCATTAAAAAAAAAAAAAACTTCCCCACATGTCCTGTGATCCCCCGAGTGCGATACTGCTTTTAATAAGTTAAATTAATTAATGCTCCCATACAGGCTGCTCCCGACCCTACCAAACCTTTCCTTGTCCACACAGATGCTTCAATGTTTGGGTTGGGAGCAGTCTTAAGCCAAGTAGGAGAAGATGGCAGTTAGCACCCAGTGGCCTATATTAATTGCAAGCTATTACCCCGGGAGGTGGCCTATGCAGCAGTCAAAAAAACTAAATTTATGCTTACCTGATAAATTTCTCTCTTTTGCGATGTACCGAGTCCACGGTTTCATCCATTACTTGTGGAATATTATCCTTCCCTATAGGAAGTGGCAAAGAGAGCACCCACAGCAGAGCTGTCTATATAGCTCCTCTCTTAACTCCACCCCCCAGTCATTCGACCGAGGCTAAGGAAGAGAAAGGAGAAACTATAGGGTGCAGAGGTGACTGAAGTGTGTAATAAAAAATACCATCTGTCTTGAATAGACAGGGCGGGCCGTGGACTTACAAAGCTGTTCAACAGAGGCCTCATTTTTAAAAGCCTGTGTGGAAGCCACTGCGCTGGTAGAATGAGCAGTAATTCTTTCAGGAGGCTGCTGTCCAGCAGTCTCTTAAACCAAACAGATTATGCTTTTCAGCCAAAAGGAAAGCAAGGTAGCCGTAGCTTTTTGACCTCTACGTTTCCCAGAATAGATCACAAACAGAGAAGATGTTTGACGGAACTCTTTGGTTGCTTGCAAGTAAAATTTCAAGGCATGAACTACATCCAAGTTGTGCAATAAACGTTCCTTCTTAGAGGAAGGATTAGGACACAAAGAAGGAACAACAATTTCCTGATTGATATTCCTATCAGAAACCACCTTAGGAAGAAACCCAGGTTTGGTACGCAAAACCACCTTATCAGCATGGAAAACCAGATAAGGTGAGTCACATTGTAAAGCAGATAATTCAGAAACTTTTTGAGCCGAAGAGATAGCAACTAAAAACAGAACTTTCCAAGAAAGAAGCTTAATATCTAAGGAATGCATGGGTTCAAACGGAACCCCTTGAAGAACCATAAGAACTAAATTCAAACTCCATGGCGGAGCAACAGGTTTAAACACAGGCTTGATTCCAACTAAAGCCTGACAGAACGACTGAATGTCTGGAACATCTGCCAGACGCTTGTGTAACAGAATGGACAAAGCAGATATCTGTCCCTTTAAGGAACTAGCTGACAGTCCCTTCTCCAATCCTTCTTGGAGAAAAGACAAAATCCTAGGAATCCTGATCTTACTCCATGAGTAGCCTTTGGATTCGCACCAATAAAAGATATTTAAGCCATATCTTAGCTTAGCTTTCGAGCCTGAATCAAGGTATCTATGACTGATTCAGAGAACCCCCGCTTGGATAAGATCAAGCGTTCAATCTCCAAGCAGTCAGTCGGAGAGAAATTAGATTTGGATGCTTGAACAGACCTTGAATTAGAAGGTTCTGCCTCAGCGGTAGAGTCCATGGTGGGAGAGATGACATGTCCACCAGGTCTGCATACCAAGTCCTGCGTGGCCATGCAGGAGCTATCAAGATCACCGAAGCTCTCTCCTGTTTGATTCTGGCAATCAAATGCGGAAGGAGAGAAAATGGTGGAATTAATCTTCTGAAATCAGAGCTCCTATGGTTACACAAGGAGCCGGGTAATATCAAACATCCTTTTATTGAAACAACGCAGATGACCTATCTGGGGCTAAGATTGAGTATTAATCCAGAGTAATGATATAATTTAAATGATTCTCATTGCTTGAAGAATTGCAAAAAAAAAAAAAGGTTAGAGGACTGGGCTAGCCTTCCTAGTTCATTGTGAGTCCAAACAGTATTGATCAAAACTGTACTCTTTCCTAAATTATTCCACATAATCCAAAATATGCCGATCTTTATACATAAGGCTGATATTCTTAGATATAACAAAGCTTGTGCCATATTTTTATGGAAGGGTGTTAAAGCACGGATAGCCATTCATCGGCTTATAAATTCCAAGCTTTCAGCACGGCTGGCCCTACTTAATATTCAAGTTTATAATCTTGTGGCTCTACTGAAAATAGCAATTGACTGGATCACTGAAAAAGAACAAGTTACCCTGCTTCTTTGTGAATCCAACCTTGCTGCTCCCTTTCATGTGAACACATTACTTCATTGTCCAATAACATTATTACCTTTGACTGTTTTTTCTTTGATTACCCTTAAGAATATTATAGTGGCATGGCAGAAGTTTTGTTCTGAGTTAGGGCTCTCCCCTTATGTCTCCAAGTTTCTTCCTATCAGAAGTAATTCTAAATTCACACCAGGACTGTCAAATTCTGTATTTAGGCAGTGGGCCACAAAAGGCCTAAAGTGGACTAACCAAATTCTAGGAACTGATTGTTGTCCAGTAACCTTTGGTGTCTTGGCCAATAAGTTTGGCCTCATGAAACAAGATTTTTATGCGTACCTTCAACTAAGACATTTTACCTATGAATTAATACAAAAAGTTGCTTAAAATTGCATGCTCTATCTGAATCATGAAAAAAAAAATTGGGTTCAGTGTCCCTGGTATGTAGTATGGAGTGCAGTTCTGGAAACCGATCACAAAAAAAGATATTGCAGAACTAGAAAAAGTTCAGAGAAGGGGCACAAAGCTAATAAGGGGAATGGGGAATTTAAGCTACGAGTAGAGGCTAGCCAAACTGGGTCTGTTTTTAGAAAAAAGGCGTTTCAGAGGTGACATGACTACTTTATATAAATATATTCAAGGCCCATATACAGAGATGGCAGAAGCTCTGTTTATTCCAAGAAAATAGTTTGTGACAAGAGCTAACAATTTAAGGTTGTAGGAAAGGAGATTTAATATTCTGAAACGGAAACGTGTTTTCACTGTAAGAGCAATAAAATTGTGGAACTCATTACCAAAGGAGGTAGTGAATCCCAATACCCTAGATACATTTAAAAATTGTTTGGATACATTTCTGTCTAGAAACAAAATTCATAGATATGATTGCTAGTATTAAATGTGTCACCTTTTAATGGGATTATTTAAGTGTAACTGGAGCTTTTTGTAAGTATTTTAGATTTGTATAGGTTGAACTCGATGGACTGCGGTCTTTTTTCAACCTCATCTACTATGTTACTATATTAATTCAGGCCTGGCAAACAGAATGGAAATGCTGACAGGCTGTCCCACCATGGAAATGCTGACAGGCCCCCCGGTAAGTTTGCTCAATGTCGCAAGGCGGGCACGGCAAGTCGGCGGCCCTCCTGTACGTCATAGTTGATGTCAAAGGAGGCGGGGCTAAAAATTGCAAACTCTCACGGTTTTAAAGCCACGACGATAAATCGCGGTTTAAAGCCACATCTGCAATTAATTGTGCAGCCAGCCCTAGTACAAAGGGAAGATATTTACCTCAACATTTCTTAAACTCACCAGATTAAGTGCTCTGTGAATAGCTAGGGCTGATGTAAAGCTGACAAAATTGCCAATTTCTAATCAGCATCAGCAGTGCTGTAATCTCATGAGATTTCATAGTAAACTTCCTTAAAGGGACATAAAACAAGTTGGGATAGAGACAAAATATAATAATATGTACTTTAATTACTTTACCTGCAAATTTATACTGCAGTGCCTCACCATTAACCCTTTCATTTAAGTTTCCGAATTGTACAGCTGTAACTCCCCCAACACATTTCTCTCTATGGCTGCATCTATATCTACCATTGCTTTGGAAGAATGCAGAAGTGCACAGTGATTATCTGCTGGAGCATGCCTATAAGCAAATAAGTAGCTGTGAACCCAGTTTCAATACAATGCTTGTGTCTAAACACTGATAAGGGGGTGGATCAGACTACTCCAGACAGCAAGACTATTCATAAAAGAAATACAACATTAATAAAACAAAATGTTAAAAAAAGCATCTTGCCAGAGTAAGTCCTTATAGAGGTTTACAAAATGATGCCAGATTTCATATCTACCTTAGTTACATGAATACTACTGTGAACAGGATTTCAAATCTTTATATTTTTTATCCTCTAATATAATTACCCTTAAATATTAATCTTCCAGAGCTATACATCTATCTAATAGTAGAAAATCTATTTAAGTGGGGCCATATCACAATGTTACAAATATATTATAATCTTTATTTTCTATCATTTATATGAAACAATATTTTCTCCTGAAAGAAATGTTAAATATAAGTTTAAATATAAGTTAAATTAGATACTGCAATATTGGTATTGTACTTCCTACTAATTCTCACTCAGACATTGTGTCATGTGCTCCACCCACAGTCCTTTAAAGGGACAGTATACACTCATTTTCATATAACTGCATGTAATAGACTCTACTATAAAGAATAAGATGCACAGATCCAGATATAAAAACTGTTTTAAAAAAACTTACTTAGAAAAGGTAGTTGGAAAGACCACTGCAAGTGGGAAATAAGACACTCCCCCTTCTTTTGCATATGAAAACACCCTTTACACAACAGATGCAAGCTGGAGTAGGTAGCCGACGGTATTCTCATAAAACTTTGGGGCTCGGTTAGGAGTCTGAAAATCAGAACAATGTTATTTAAAAAATAAGCAAAACTATACATTTGTGACAATGTGACGCTGCAGTGATAGAGACAATCAAGATATCATTGATATGTCTTTTGAGGAGTGCGAGGTTTGCGCCGACTCCTGTTCTTTATCTTGAAAAAGCCTTGCAAAAAGGCAAAACGCGTTGATTAAAGGATACTGTCTGTACACCAACAAGCTCAGGAACCCTCAAGCCTTATCTCTGCGCAGAGAAAAAACATTCCAGAACCCCTACGGACTCATTTACAAAAAGCCAAGTTCCAAGAGCCGCTATTGGCTGGAGAGCTGCACGTGGTTGAGGTAACACACGTGACACGGAAGCACCTGAGACCGGCAACGCTGTATCCTGAAACATAAGTGGAGCAGCACACTGAGAGAGAGGTGTGTGAATCAAAACCACCGAACAAGACGGGTAAGAGACGGAGTTACGTCTGAGGAACACAGTAAGTGTCTAAACACTATAAGACATTTGCGCAAGAAAAGGAAAGGTACCATAAATCCTCATGTTTTATAGCCAATATTCCCTCACACCTGCATAGTGGGAGTTCTGACTAAAATATACAAATCGTCAGACCTGGCGTAAGGGACTAATTTGCCAATCCAAAGACTGCTCCTTTAACATCAGTGTATAGTGGTAATTTGTATCACATTGTCACAATTATCTATATAGGTATATTGTACTTTTTAACTGCATAACAATGATATGTTAGTGTTTTTATAGAATACTACAATATTTTTAGCAACATATAAGTTTTTATTCTTTGCATAGCATTCTGTGACCGGTTACTTCAATTTAATATATAATTAATATATATTTATAAAAATTCGAGTATATGGCATTTTAAGAATAAAAATTTCTCTAATTTTCTTTAACACTCTTATTTTGGTTGTGGTAATTTTTAAGCTTATTTAGCGCTGTCCATACCCCACTATTCTTCTGTTATATCCTTTACAGTTTTTTGGGGAAAGCTGTTAACTGCTACAGCTTAGATTACCACTAGGGTAGCGCTGTGGAATCCTTGTATAATTGCTATATAAATAGATCATCTACAAAACATTTATGCAAAGAAAAAATGAGTGTATAATGTCAGCTGTGCTCCTCCCTCCAGACCATGGACTCCATAAGTTGCAATATATGTGAGGTGTCTCGGACATAGCTGGGTAGCAACAGAACCATGGGTTGCAAAAAGTAGTTAACCCACTTGGATAGTGGTTCTAATAGGGACCCAATACCTGCCACTATTGGTCTCCCCTTTATATTTGACAAGCTTTTATGGACTTTTGGGAGGTGGTGGAAGATAGGTGTCACCAGATGAGTAACCATACAGTGTCTTGCTGTTTCCTGATCCATAAGACCTTCCTCCATCACCTCTTCTAAAAGATGTAATAATTCCCTGGTGTATGTAGCTGTGGGATTTGTGGATAAAACAGTATAGGTATTAATGTCACTAAGTTGCCTTAATGCCTCATTAACGTAATCTACCCTATGCATAACTACTACACTCCCTCCTTTGTCAGACTGCCTAATTACTATCTTTTAATTTTTTTTAGAGGTTTAATAAAGCCACTCGTTCTGTATTAGTAAGATTTGGGGGACTGGAATCTAGAGAGTTAGAGAGGTCAGTAAGAACTTCAACGACCCTCTCATGGAACACTTCTAGTATTTATGATTTACTTCTATTATCAAATCTGCTTTATTTCCTTGGAGACCTTTGTGGCAAAGGTCTCCAAGGAATATTCAAAAATGCTCTGGTCTTTTGAATATTTAGTATGAAATGCCCGGTCCTTAAGGGGTTAAAGTAAGGTTTTTGCTAATGGATTATATATATTCACATAAATATACACATGACAAGAGGAAACAGAGAGAGATTAATAAAACACAGACCAGTAAAGTAACAAGAGATATAAAACAAACGGTTAATAACAGACAGAATATAAAACAAAACACAATATTATCTGAGAATACACAAATAGATAAGGGAGAATGTGACAATCAGCACAAGGTGTTGTGTAACTGGAAGGAATAGGTGCTGGGGAAGGTGGGGTAGATAAGGTAAGAAGGGAGATTAGGGAAGGATAATGTATAGGGGAGTATAGAGCACAGAGGCAGTAAATGACATAAGGTGCTATTAGACACAATGTATTGTCTGTACCTGATCACATATAACAGCCAATGACACTAAATACTGAGCATGGGCTAAATTAGCATCACTTTCTCTTGTCTCATTTATACTAATAAAGGGACGGTGTAAAGCTGCACAATATACAGGGCACTACACAACAGGCTGAATGCTGCTGTAAACACAATATAGTAACACATTTGTACATAATAACTTATTAGCAAGAGATCTGCTAAACTAGATTATTCCATCAGTTCAGTAGCCCAGAGAGCCGAGTGTGCCAGGGTGTATATATCTATATAGTTACACTCTTATATCAGGGCATTATAGTGTGGCCGGATTTGACTAACACCGTGCTAGACCTGCATTATCTACTGGGACAACAGCTAAGACTGTGCTAGTTTGCATATTAGAATTGCTATAAAATGTTTGATTAAAAACTATACCAACAGTAAGAAATACATTCTTTCAGAAAGACACTTATAACTTACTATAAATTAAAGATATCTTTTAAATCTTTCATATACATCTCCTATACATAAAGGAGTGTAAACTTACATATATATCATATTAATAAAGGATAAATATAAATCTTTCATATGCTTATCCTGCAATATTCAAATATATGTTTTAATAAAGTTCTTTTACAATATATAAGATTTATAACTATGTTTAGTGGAATTAAAATAGTAACAAATGATGTTATATGATTTTCTGTACTGAAACTAAAATGGAGGATTGTTTAACCTTGTATTAGAAAATCCTAAAATGGATGCTCATTGCAATAATTACAAGTGCGTATGTCTAAACTCTTGTATAACAGATTTTCAAGGCCACGTTGTTGATGTACAAAACTGTTGATGCTAGAAAAAGCTAGATAAGTTTTGTTGATGTTATAATGATGCCACAAATACATATAAAAAGAAAACAATAAATGATGACGTCATCAAAATAAAAAACACTATAAATACACCTTGTAAACATGAGGCAGGTGACTCTGACGGGATGTTATAGAGCATCTCTAAGGATAAGATTTGGTTGCAAAGAAGTCATTTTAAGTGGTATGTAAACAATTGTTATTGAAAGCAAGTTTAACTGATAGTCTTAACTCTGTGTGTATTTTTGGATTTAAATGAATTTCATTTTGTATTACTTCTGTAAGCTAATTTTTCTGTATAATAAAAATGTATTTTAAAACAATGTTTCTCTCTTAATACCATTTCTTATTATTATTGTACTCAGAAACTTTCTTTGTAAGAAATGAGACCTATTCCATTGGTATAATATTAAAGGTCAGTGCTTGAAATTCATATTTCAATATAACTGTGCTTTAAGACCTTATGAATGAATTAGGTGTGAACCCCTACAATAGTGACAAAGTGACATGATCTTATTAATTAGAGCAGTGATTTTTAACCTTTTTTTTGCCTTGGCACACTTTTTTACATTAAAAAATTCTGTGGCACACCACCATCCCAAAATTTAAAAAAATCACACATTGTAGCCTAATACAGCATATATATATACACATACACACAAAAACACACATACTGTATGTATTGTGCTGTTATGCCATGCCTCCTGCAAACTACCCCTGTACTGGGAGTAAAAAAACAAGCAAAGTTTAAAAAATATGTCAAACTGTTGTCAGTCTGCCGTGGCACACCTGAGGATCTCTCACGGCACACTAGTGTGCCACAGCACACTGGTTGAAAAACACTGAATTAGAGTATGTAGTATTATCACTATACGCCCTGCTAATCTATGTGTTTAAACCTCACAAAAGGGTTAAACCCACAGGTAAAGTAAGACTTAGGAGCCACAGAGTAATGCTGGTCCAAATCGGAAACTGTTGGTTACCCAATCAGCAGCGTTAGTCACACAGCTGGGTGAGTGTAAAATAGATTGTATTATGTATATTCTATATAAGGTGATTTTTGTTAAAAGTATTTTATATTTGTTCATTTAGGTTTAGTGTTGTATCTCTTTTAAAACCACAAATTATTAAAGAACCAGAAAACAGAGTGGATTTGCATAATCAACAAATGCAAGATTAGAAGACAATGCAATAGCACTTAGTCTGAACTTCAAATAAGTAGATTATTTTTTTCTGACAGTTTTAAAAGTTGTCTATTTCCACTCCCCCAGAACCATGTGACAGCCATCAGCCAATCACAAATGCATACACGTACCATGTGACAGCTATCAGCCAATCACAAATGCATATACGCTTATTCTGTGAATTCTTGCACATGCTCAGTAGGAGCTGGTGACTCAAAAAGTGTAAATATTAAAAAAACAGCACATTTTTTTAATGGAAGTAAATTGGAAAGTTTTTTTAAAAATTGCTCCTCTATCTGAATAATGAAAGTTTCATTTTGACTTGCGTGTCCCTTTAAAATGGGCTGAACTGGGCGGAGCCTAGCAGCACACACGGATGGATGTGAGAGCTGAGCTCCGGTATGTGATACAGCAAAATAGGTGGATAATGCCGTATATGTGAATACTGAGAGGCTAAGAAGGCACTGAGGTTGGTGGCACAGTTCCCTGCTATAGTCCTGAGAGGAAAATCTTCAAGAAAAAGTGAGGAAAAACGCCTAATAGCACTCTTGCACGGAACGAATATACACAGCAGACGCCATCTTGGCGGCCACGCGCAGCTAACTAAAATCTATCTCGGAGCAGAACAGGAGTGACTGTTACTGGTTTCACCTACATCGATCGATATGACACCAAGATGCAAAGCCCATACAAGAGGTAACCGGGTTTACAGGGAACATAAGCCACAAGTGGGGGACATATAACAGTAATGGTGAAGTGTTACAGAAAGAGCGCCAAGATACGCACATAAACATCTCTCAGGCTGGCAAGTTTAGTCTGGTGATCATTGAGACATTACTATTTTTGATATTGCACACAACCATGACTATAATACCTCAATGAAAAGATTACAGAGATTGTGCAGATACGGTAATGATGATATATAAAGCAAGTTGCAGGAGCTGCACACATCAGCAGAAAGTAAACTATTTTTTAAAAAAAACTGAACATCATCACTGCTAGCAACTATGATAAACCCCACTGATGTTTCTGCGAAGGATAACAGAACCACAAAATGATATCCTGATACAATAAGCGGGACATTATCTCTTAGTAAGAATATCTGAATGTATAAAAGTATATTAATCATACTGTACAGAAACGATCGAGATAACCTGCACTCCTAGCTTGGTTTAAAATGTCTACCAGAAGGTTTCAGAAAACTGACAAACTTAATAAGCTTACTTATATGGATACATTTCTTAGATCCAATGCAGCTCATAAACAGTTAGAAACTACCTCAATGGAGGCAGAAGAGGATTCTGACTTAGAATCTGAACAAAGCAAACCTATAGATGATCAGACACCAGTAACCAAAGCTGACCTCAGCATGCTAGTGTCAAAGCAAGACATCACAACAAATTTTGAAAAACTCTGGGATAAAATTGATAGTCTCCATACCACAGTGACTAGCAGCCTAGCAGACATCAAAAATGAGATGCTTGAAATGGGAAACAGGGTGGAAGCTCTAGAAAATGACAAGGAAGATATTGAGGAAAATGTAGCTGTCATGTTGCAGACAATCTCCCTCCAGCAACAACAAATAGATGACCTCCAAGACAAAATGGAGGACATTGAGAATCGCACTAGGAGATCGAATCTCCGGATAAAGGGTATACCGGAATCGATTGGTCCGGCTGACCTTTTGACCTTTTTGCAAGGTCTCTTCAAAGCTATCACAATGGCTACGGATGACACAGAATACCATATCGAGAGAGCCCAAAGAGCACTCAGGGCCAGACCGCAGAAAGATATGCCACCAAGGGATGTGATCATCAAATTCCTCAAGTTTCTTGATAAAGAAAAATTTTTGAATGCATCTCGGAAGAACCCTACGCTTAAATATCAAGGGAACGTGGTGCAATTTTTCCAAGATTTGTGTGTGAAAACACTGCAACGATGAAGCAAACTTCGACCATTAACCTCATTGCTCAGAAAACGCCAAATCACATATCGCTGGAGCTTTCCATTTGCCCTTAACATACTTAAAGATGGTAAGATAACTTCAATCAAGACAATACAGGAGATTCCTGGGGCGTGTAAAACCCTAGGTATAGAAACACCGGACATACCGCCTGATTCCGATCTCGGGGAGAAGAGAGGGGCACAAACCTCAACATATCCTCTCAAGAGATCCAGTTGGATAAAAGTGAATAATAAACTTTCCAAGACATGATACCTTATCTGACTTGAACTTTACTGGAAACAGATCGAAAATGGGAGATTGGTGAGACTCTTTTCTAAACACTATCAGGGTTGTATTTTGGAGACTATATGCAATACACTTAGATTGCCTTAGACAATGAGCTGAAACTGTTAGAACATATACTGTATACATAGGTTATTCTGTTAACCTAACACTGCTCTTTAATTTCGTTATTCTTTACTCATTACCACCAATGGTAAATTAAGAAAATATTATGAGCTACAAGGTATCACTGATTATATGTTATACTAACGCAAATGATGGATATTTTGTGTTGTTTTTACTGTGGGGTTTTACAGGAATATATAAGTTTTTTTATGTTATTTAATTGGTTTGTTTTATGCCAAGTCAACTGCACCTTAATTAACACCTTTTTGTGGAGCTACACCGAGGTTAAAAATACAGGGACTGTAAGATTAGAACTTCAAAAAATGTATAACAGGAGAACCAGGTATAGTGATAAAATACATCAACTTTATTGAGTACAAAGGGTATCATAAACCCCGGGTAAGAACACACAAAAAATAATAATCAAACAGATGAACAAAAGGCTGACCGGTTTCGGCTACTGCCTTACTCCTAGCCTGCTTAAAATGCTTAACAGTACACAAGTTTAAAAACCCTCATCTGTGATTCTATTGGTTTAGGGACTCACACCCCTTTCTTCCAGCTTCATTCAATTAAATACTCGTTAAGTTACACCAGTATTCCTACGGCTAACTTTTTCAGCTTGTATAGTGAAAAATCTAGTTTACTTCTCAGTATGCATGCATAAAAATTCCACTTCTGAACTCTACCAATTCATTAATCAGCAATTTTCTGTTTAAATCCTGTGTATACATGTTTTTATTCACTTTGGCATATTGCTCTCATGTAATGTTAAATGCCGAGTTCCTAGGCTACACACTGATCATCAAATATAATTTGCAATAAACGCTCATGTAGTGTAAAATTTCCTACTTCTTTCGCTTATCTAGCTTGCCTTGAGATACTGCAAAAGCAGCTATATTATGCTGTGTGGCTTGCACTTGACCGGATACCTTCTGTCATAACATGGGTCACTGTTCAAAAATTATTTCATTGGACGAATATCGAGTGTGTTAGCCTATCAAAATGCCAGCCCCACAGCGCTCTGCTCTGGATATGTTCTCCCTCAATCAGTGTTAGTAAGCTGTGTTTGCAGTTCCCTCCCATAGATTACGTCATCTGTGTGTAAAAAAAGTTCAATGGAACTGAGTGACGTGTAGGGAGTATCTGTACTGTACAGAACTAACAATGTACCTCTAAATATACATTAGTTCGAAAAAAAACACAGGACCAACCAAATCCAATAGTCTAGGGTATCTTGTTAAAAACCGTAATTTTAGGACATGAAATACTTACGCTCCAAGGCGTGCTTATACAGTAAATTACATTAGGTTAACCCTATGGTTTAAACTGTAAGATTAGACCTACATAATAGCACAGAATGTGACACTCCAGGTTATTTAAATAGTGAAAAGAGATGGTTATATACTAATGAATACACTACTTTACTGAAACATTTCTATGGCTGAAATACTACACTTTCCTGGAGTTAACTTGATTTCACACAATGTGAGAGGCCTTAATTCAGACATATATACCGGAGGAATGCACTAACACAATATAGAAGGCTTAGAGCAAATATTTTATTTTTACAGGAGACTCACTTTCTGAAGACACAAATACCTAAATATTGGTCCAAAGAATATTCACAGCACTTTCATTCTACCTCTAACACTAAAACTAAAGGAGTCTCTATTCTGATTCACTCGTCCTTGGGTTTTGAACACAAGGACACAGGGAAAGATAATGAGGGCCGCTATATAATGGTGAGGGGTAATATACAGGGGACCGAAGTACTCCTATGCAATATCTATGCGCCTAACGAGCAACAAGAACCATTCTTTAAATGTATAACTAATTTGCTCACCAACTGGTTTAGATCGAGAATCATATTGGCGGGTGATTTCAATATAGACATTGTAGCGCTAAGGAGGGCGACGACAGGGAACATCTCAAAAAAGAAAACGAGACTACAAAGCATAGCTAAAAAAGTTGTTGATCTACTCCTGCCACATGGGTTACAAGATACATGGGTCACACTATACGGGGACACTACTGATACAACCTACTATTCCTCAGCACATAAATGCTACACAAAAATTGATTATGTTTTCACAAGTCAAATACTGCAACCTACATTACGCGAGGCACACATACATACTTGTGTTTGGTCAGACCACTCCATTACACAGCTACTCCTGGGATCCCTTATAGAACCAAACAGAACCAAAACATGGACCTTTGACCCGACCTGCCTGAAACACCATAACACAAAAGACAGATTACTAAAAGAAATGAGTGACTACTGGAGAATCAATACAGACTCCACAGCAAACCCTATCTCGGTATGGGCAGCACATAAATCAGTTTTTAGAGGACTAGTAATAAAAGAAAAAACAAATTATAAGAAACAGGCTATCGCTCGCTATTTGCAGCTTCAACAAGAAATTAACCTTTTAGAAAAGGAACATAAACAAACTGGCTCCAAAATTATATTGAACTCCCTAAACCAAAAGAAGGCAGATCTACTAACAATATTAAACGACAATTCTATTAGGGCAGCCCAGAGACTTAAAGCTAATTATTTTATTTATGCAAATAAGCCTGATATAAGGTATTTAGCTAAAAAAATTAGCTAAAAAAATTAGAGAGGAGTATCAATCAATGTCCATTCCACATATACAGAGCCCATCAGGCAATACCACATCTCACCCACAAGAAATTGTGAACACTTTTGCAGATTACTATAGAAAGCTATATGATGGGGAAAAATTCCAACACAGCACCCAAACACAGACTGATCTTGAGAATTTTTTGAATTCCGCGAAGCTACCACAATTGACTACAGAAGATGAAGACCAATTAAACTCGGCTGTTACACATGCTGAAGTGGTGTTGGCTATAAAAGAACTCAAACCAGGCAAACCCCCGGGACCGCATGGATTCCCGGGGGAATACTATAGGCTTTTTAGACAGATTTTGACTCCCCACATAGTTAAATTTGCCAACCATGTATTGGAGGGCCAACCTATACCCGCTGACCTCCTACAAGCCAAGATAATTGTAATTCCCAAAAAAGGTATTAATGCCTTGCTGTGCTCAAATTATAGACCCATATCTTTAATAAACCAGGATATGAAAATCTTGACCAAAATTCTTGCCAATCGCTTGAAACACATCTTACCCTCTATCATACACCCAGATCAGGTTGGCTTTGTAAAAAACAGGGAGGCTCCAGACAACATCAGACTAATGATTACGGTTATAGACTATTTACAGCATGAGCGGACGCCTTCTCTGATCCTGTCATTGGACACGGAGAAGGCGTTCGATAGAGTGGACTGGGTATACATGAACACGGTACTGATAAAGATGGGATTTACGGGGTCATTCATGAGAGCAATGAAAAGCTTATACTCAGCACCAACATCATATATCAGGGCATGAAGCTTGGTCCTGGGAATGACAAAAGAGGGAAGAGGCGCTCTGGTGCAGATAAACCCAATAATGAGTGAGATTTCCAATAAAAGAGAAGTACTAATACTCACAAAGGTAATTGCACTTCCAGTGCAATAATCCACAAGCCGAAACTTCTGAGCCGTTCGGCTGACTCTTTCTCTCCCGGTATGCTCCCGGCAACAATCAGGCCCCGGTATGCTCCCGGCGACAATCTGGCCCCTAAGAGAAATGAAGCATAGAACACCTTTGGTGCAGATAACCCTGACCAATATGGAACTACTATCAGTGGGTAGGTGTAAATACTCACAAACGTGTGTGCACAATCAGTGCAATATCGAGCGGACCGAAACTTTATAAAGCCGTTCGGCTGACTTCCAAAAAATGTGGCTATTGCTCTCACAAGTCCAGTGGAAAAGAACAGTTCAAAGCAAGGTAGAACAATATAAAAACTTTTATTAAAATACTTAAAACTTCGCTACGCGTTTCTCGGCTGCTCGCCGTTTCATCAGGCTCATAAATTTAGTGAACTACCTTGCTGTCTTAAAAAGGCTGAGTTAACCAATGGGGATAGTTTACATATTACACACCCACCGTAACTCCCCCACCAATGGAGATGGTTTAAATGTTGCACACCCACCATAACATGTGTATTGATTGATTAGGTGCTACACCTCTTGCAAAAACTTTATAACTAACAAAGTTATATCTCAGCTATCGATAACATACTATTACAGATATCAATATATACATATTCGTGACAACATCGAACAACATATTGCTGGTAAACATAAAGACTCAACTTATATCTGATACACAACATATGCGCAATGATCTAAATTTTATACATGATATGTACAAATAAATGTCCTATAAATTCTAAGTTTCAGGGGATTAACCCTGCCTTATATAAGTATATGATCTGTGTACATAATACCCTCGCTGTGTTATTGATATGACACTTACATACATGATGCCGTGCTTCATGCATCATACATGTATAGTTACTGCTTGTTAACATAATACATAATACATAAATCTCAATGTGTTTCTAAGTATTTTGGATATTGTCCAATTTGGTTTAGGGGATAATATCATTCTATTATTTGAATCTAAACATTCTATATAATCCCAAATTACGGTTTCATGCCCTTTGTGTTTTTAAATAAATTTATAATAGCATTAGTAACCTTATAATAAAAATTGAAATTCTGTGATACTGTAGTTCCTATAGTACCTATACCATATGTGTGTCCTCTACGTGATGATATGTCGAGGAGGATATATCCTAGATGTAGTGCTAATGTGAATCTAGGTTATAGGGATATTAGTGTATGTGCCCTTAATGTGGTGAATCTATAAGTAGCATTTATCTAAGGGGAATACTAGTTAATTCTAAATATAAAAATGCTACTGGTGATAATTATGACTAGAAATGGGTAGTGTTAAGAAACTATAAATTGTAATGCAACAATTAATTAGTGTAGCTGTGCTTGTAAATGTCTAAAATTTTAGAGTGAAGGGTGAAATGTCTATATGGTCTAATGTTGTGTTAAATAGAAAAAATTGGTAGAACACGGTTTGTATAAACACCTATTCTGGAATGTGAGAAAGTGTGTGTACGAAGATTGTGAAATCTAAAGTGGAATCTTGTATATACCTTTATTTTATTACTGTTGTAGATAGATCCCATTATGATTGGGATAGTTCCTATTTCTATAACTTGAGTATTGGAATTCAAATTCCTTGGTCTTAACCCAAATCGTGTGTAGTGATGTTTTTATATCTATATTTATATTAACTCTTCTGAACCATATTGGCTTTGGAAAGGACTCCATATATTTGGTATATATATATGTTATTCTGAATATATATGTGTATTTGAGGATACCAATTCCGAGCATTCTAAACAAACATCTGGGATAGAAGACAGAGTATAATAGATATATGATAATACTACCTGCAGGATAAGGCAGAGAGAGACACACTCCTTGGATTATGGATAAATGGATCTTAAAAAGCTGCTAGATCCACATTAAGATTGAGACCCAGAGGATACATGGTCTTCAGTTTATGAATCCAGTATGTCTCTCTCTGCCTTAGCCTCAGGAATCTGCTGTATAAGTTGGAGGGTTCAATCTCCTCTATCGGCACTATCGTGTAACAGTTGGGGTTTCCTCCATGTTTTTTATGGCAGTGTTTAATAACACTATGGGATTTCTTATTTCTAATGATACTACAGTAGTGTTCGGACCAGCGATGACTCAGACGTCTGATTGTGCGACCAATATATTGAACCCCACATTCACAGGATATTAAATATATAACATAATTGGAAGCACAGGTCATCCTACTTTTAATTCTATAAGTTTTAGTATCTACATGAGAACGAAAAACATAATTTATGCTTACCTGATAAATTCCTTTCTTCTGTTGTGTGATCAGTCCACGGGTCATCATTACTTCTGGGATATTATCTGCTCCCCTACAGGAAGTGCAAGAGGATTCACCCAGCAGAGTTGCTATATAGCTCCTCCCCTCTACGTCACCTCCAGTCATTCGACCAAAGACCAACGAGAAAGGAGAAGCCAAGGGTGTAGTGGTGACTGAATTATAATTTAAAAAATATGTACCTGCCTTACAAAACAGGGCGGGCCGTGGACTGATCACACAACAGAAGAAAGGAATTTATCAGGTAAGCATAAATTATGTTTTCTTCTGTTATGTGTGATCAGTCCACGGGTCATCATTACTTCTGGGATACCAATACCAAAGCAAAAGTACACGGATGACGGGAGGGATAGGCAGGCTCATTATACAGAAGGAACCACTGCCTGAAGAACCTTTCTCCCAAAAATAGCCTCCGAAGAAGCAAAAGTGTCAAATTTGTAAAATTTGGAAAAAGTATGAAGCGAAGACCAAGTTGCAGCCTTGCAAATCTGTTCAACAGAGGCCTCATTCTTAAAGGCCCAAGTGGAAGCCACAGCTCTAGTGGAATGAGCTGTAATTCTTTCAGGAGGCTGCTGTCCAGCAGTCTCATAGGCTAAACGTATTATGCTACGAAGCCAAAAAGAGAGAGAGGTAGCAGAAGCTTTTTGACCTCTCCTCTGTCCAGAATAAACGACAAACAGGGAAGAAGTTTGGCGAAAATCTTTAGTTGCCTGCAAGTAGAACTTGAGGGCACGAACTACATCCAGATTGTGTAGAAGACGTTCCTTCTTTGAAGAAGGATTTGGACACAAAGATGGAACAACAATCTCTTGATTGATGTTCCTGTTAGAGACAACCTTAGGTAAGAACCCAGGTTTAGTACGCAGAACTACCTTGTCTGAGTGAAAGATCAGATAAGGAGAATCACAATGTAGGGCTGATAACTCAGAGACTCTTCGAGCCGAGGAAATAGCCATTAAAAATAGAACTTTCCAAGATAACAATTTTATATCAATGGAATGAAGGGGTTCAAACGGAACACCCTGTAAAACGTTAAGAACTAAGTTTAAACTCCATGGCGGAGCAACAGTTTTAAACACAGGCTTGATCCTAGCTAAAGCCTGACAAAAGGCCTGGATGTCTGAATTTTCTGACAGACGCCTGTGTAACAAGATGGACAGAGCTGAGATCTGTCCCTTTAATGAGCTAGCCGATAAACCCTTTTCTAAACCTTCTTGTAGAAAAGACAATATCCTAGGAATCCTAACCTTACTCCAGGAGTAATCTTTGGATTCACACCAGTATAGGTATTTACGCCATATTTTATGGTAAATCTTTCTGGTAACAGGCTTCCTAGCCTGTATCAGGGTATCAATAACCGACTCAGAAAAACCACGTTTTGATAAAATCAAGCGTTCAATTTCCAAGCAGTCAGCTTCAGAGAAGTTAGACTTTGATGTTTGAATGGACCCTGAATCAGAAGGTCCTGTCTTAGAGGTAGAGACCAAGGCGGACAGGATGACATGTCCACTAGATCTGCATACCAAGTCCTGCACGGCCATGCAGGCGCTATTAGAATCACTGATGCTCTCTCCTGTTTGATTTTGGCAATCAATCGAGGAAGCAGCGGGAAGGGTGGAAACACATAAGCCATCCTGAAGTTCCAAGGTGCTGTCAAAG
Source organism: Bombina bombina (assembly GCF_027579735.1). Classification (NCBI taxonomy): domain Eukaryota; kingdom Metazoa; phylum Chordata; class Amphibia; order Anura; family Bombinatoridae; genus Bombina; species Bombina bombina. The sequence continues at coordinate 105,425,090 of NC_069503.1, forward strand.
CATCTATCCGAACCGCTCCCGGATCCCTGGATCTGGATCCGTAGCGAGGAAGTTTGGCGTTCTGGCGAGACGCCATGAGATCTATCTCTGGTTTGCCCCAACGTCGAAGTATTTGGGCAAAGACCTCCGGATGAAGTTCCCACTCCCCCGGATGAAGAGTCTGGCGACTCAAGAAATCCGCCTCCCAGTTCTCCACTCCCGGGATGTGGATTGCTGACAGGTGGCAAGAGTGAGACTCTGCCCAGCGAATTATCTTTGATACTTCCATCATTGCTAGGGAGCTTCTTGTCCCTCCCTGATGGTTGATGTAAGCTACAGTCGTGATGTTGTCCGACTGAAACCTGATGAACCCCCGAGTCTTTAACTGGGGCCAAGCTAGAAGGGCATTGAGAACTGCTCTCAATTCCAGAATGTTTATTGGCAGGAGACTTTCCTCCTGACTCCATTGTCCCTGAGCCTTCAGAGAATTCCAGACAGCGCCCCAACCTAGAAGGCTGGCGTCTGTTGTTACAATTGTCCAGTCCGGCCTGCTGAACGGCATCCCCCTGGACAGATGTGGCCGAGAAAGCCACCATAGAAGAGAGTTTCTGGTCTCTTGATCCAGATTCAGAGTGGGGGACAAATCTGAGTAATCCCCATTCCACTGACTCAGCATGCACAATTGCAGCGGTCTGAGATGTAGGCGTGCAAAGGGTACTATGTCCATTGCTGCTACCATTAAGCCGATCACCTCCATGCATTGAGCTACTGACGGGAGTTGAATGGAATGAAGGACACGGCATGTATTTAGAAGCTTTGTTAATCTGTCTTCTGTCAGATAAATCTTCATTTCTACAGAATCTATAAGAGTCCCCAAGAATGGAACTCTTGTGAGAGGCAAGAGAGAACTCTTCTTTTCGTTCACTTTCCATCCATGCGACCTTAGAAATGCCAGAACTAACTCTGTATGAGACTTGGCAGTTTGAAAGCTTGAAGCTTGTATCAGAATGTCGTCTAGGTACGGAGCTACCGAAATTCCTCGCGGTCTCAGAACCGCTAGAAGAGCACCCAGAACCTTTGTGAAGATTCTTGGAGCCGTAGCCAATCCGAATGGAAGGGCTACAAACTGGTAATGCCTGTCTAAGAAGGCAAACCTTAGATACCGGTAATGATCTTTGTGAATCGGTATGTGAAGGTAAGCATCCTTTAAATCCACTGTGGTCATGTACTGACCCTTTTGGATCATGGGTAAGATTGTCCGAATAGTTTCCATTTTGAACGATGGAACTCTTAGGAATTTGTTTAGGATCTTTAAATCCAAGATTGGCCTGAAAGTTCCCTCTTTTTTGGGAACCACAAACAGGTTTGAGTAAAACCCTTGTCCTTGTTCCGACCGCGGAACCGGATGGATCACTCCCATTAATAATAGATCTTGTACACAGCGTAGAAACGCGTCTTTCTTTATTTGGTTTGTTGACAACCTTGACAGATGAAATCTCCCTCTTGGGGGAGATAATTTGAAGTCTAGAAGGTATCCCTGAGATATGATCTCTAGCGCCCAGGGATCCTGGACATCTCTTGCCCAAGCCTGGGCGAAGAGAGAGAGTCTGCCCCCCACTAGATCCGGTTCCGGATCGGGGGCCCTCGGTTCATGCTGTCTTAGGGGCAGCAGCAGGTTTTCTGGCCTGCTTGCCCTTATTCCAGGACTGGTTAGGTTTCCAGCCTTGTCTGTAACGAGCAACAGCTCCTTCCTGTTTTGGTGTAGTGGAAGTTGATGCTGCACCTGCTTTGAAATTCCGAAAGGGACGAAAATTAGACTGTCTAGCCTTAGCTTTGGCTTTGTCTTGAGGTAGAGCGTGGCCCTTACCTCCTGTAATGTCAGCGATAATTTCTTTCAAACCGGGCCCAAATAAAGTTTGCCCCTTGAAAGGTATATTAAGTAATTTGGACTTAGAAGTTACATCAGCCGACCAGGATTTTAGCCACAGCGCCCTACGTGCCTGAATGGCGAATCCTGAATTCTTAGCCGTAAGTTTGGTTAAATGTACTACGGCCTCCGAAATGAATGAATTAGCTAGTTTAAGGACTCTAAGCCTGTCCGTAATGTCGTCCAGCGTAGCGGAACTAAGGTTCTCTTCCAGAGACTCAATCCAAAATGCTGCCGCAGCCGTAATCGGCGCGATGCATGCAAGGGGTTGCAATATAAAACCTTGTTGAACAAACATTTTCTTAAGGTAACCCTCTAATTTTTTATCCATAGGATCTGAAAAAGCACAGCTATCCTCCACCGGGATAGTGGTGCGCTTAGCTAAAGTAGAAACTGCTCCCTCCACCTTAGGGACCGTTTGCCATAAGTCCCGTGTGGTGGCGTCTATTGGAAACATCTTTCTAAATATTGGAGGGGGTGAGAACGGCACACCGGGTCTATCCCACTCCTTAGTAACAATTTCAATTAATCTCTTAGGTATAGGAAAAACGTCAGTACTCGCCGGTACCGCAAAGTATTTATCCAACCTACACATTTTCTCTGGTATTGCAACAGTGTTACAATCGTTAAGAGCCGCTAAGACCTCCCCTAGTAATACACGGAGGTTTTCCAATTTAAATTTAAAATTTGAAATATCTGAATCCAATCTGCTTGGACCAGAACCGTCACCTACAGAATGAAGCTCTCCGTCCTCATGCTCTGCAAGCTGTGACGCAGTATCAGACATGGCCCTAGAATTATCAGCGCACTCTGTTCTCACCCCAGAGTGATCACGCTTGCCTCTTAGTTCTGGTAACTTAGCCAAAACTTCAGTCATAACAGTAGCCATATCTTGTAATGTTATCTGTAATGGCTGCCCAGATGTATTAGGCGCCATTATATCACGCACCTCCCGGGCGGGAGACGCAGGTACTGACACGTGAGGCGAGTTAGACGGCATAACTCTCCCCTCGCTATTTGGTGAAATTTGTTCAATTTGTACAGATTGGCTTTTATTTAAAGTAGCATCAATACAGTTAGTACATAAATTTCTATTGGGCTCCACCTTGGCATTGGAACAAATGACACAGGTATCTTCCTCTGAATCAGACATGTTTAACACACTAGCAATAAACATGCAACTTGGTTACAATCTTATTTAACAAAAACGTACTGTGCCTCAAAGAAGCACTAAACGATTAAATGACAGTTGAAATAATGAACTGAAAAACAGTTATAGCATCACTCTTTAAAAAACAACACAACTTGTTAGCAAAGGTTTGTTCCCATTAGTAAAGTAACACTAATTAAATTTTAAACATAAAAATCACAGAGCAACGTTTTAAAACACAGTCACTACATAAGTCTCACAGCTCTGCTGAGAGAATCTACCTCCCTTCAAAGAAGTTTGAAGACCCCTGAGTTCTGTTAGAGATGAACCGGATCATGCAGAAAATACAAGAGTAACTGACTGGAAATTTTTGATGCGTAGCAAAGAGCGCCAAAAACGGCCCCTCCCCCTCACACACAGCAGTGAGAGAGAAACGAAACTGTCATAATCAAAACAAGCAAACTGCCAAGTGGAAAAAATAATGCCCAAATATTTATTCACTCAGTACCTCAGAAATGCAAACGATTCTACATTCCAGCAAAAACGTTTAACATGAATTAAATACCTATTAAAAGGTTTAATGTACTTTTACAGAGTAATTCCGGTGAAATACCATCCCCAGAATACTGAAGTGTAGAGTATACATACATGTCATTATAACGGTATGGCAGGATTTTCTCATCAATTCCATTCAGAAAATAAAAACTGCTACATACCTCAATGCAGATTCAACTGCCCGCTGTCCCCTGATCTGAAGCTTTTACCTCCCTCAGATGGCCGAGAAACAGCAATATGATCTTAACTACTCCGGTTAAAATCATAAGAAAAACTCTGGTAGATTCTTCTTCAAACTCTGCCAGAGAAGTAATAACACGCTCCGGTGCTATTGTAAAATAACAAACTTTTGATTGAAGTTATAAAAACTAAGTATAATCACCATAGTCCTCTCACACCTCCTATCTAGTCTTTGGGTGCAAGAGAATGACTGGAGGTGACGTAGAGGGGAGGAGCTATATAGCAACTCTGCTGGGTGAATCCTCTTGCACTTCCTGTAGGGGAGCAGATAATATCCCAGAAGTAATGATGACCCGTGGACTGATCACACATAACAGAAGAAATAGAGTGTGCCATGACCGATGTGGTCACACATTTTACATCTAGGGATCCTACATTTGTAAGCACCCCTATTCATAATTGAACAACTATTGTTTTGGCTCTTGTTCCATTTGTGCGTGATTTTGCAAGCCTTATTGGTTTGATGTCTAACAACCTTACTAGGTGCTAAAATATTTTTCAGGGTAGGTGCCCTTTTATATACTATAGATGGACTATCTCCAATCAAATCATTAAGAACGGGGTCTCTCTTTAAAATTCTCCAGTGCTTCTGGAATATGTTTTTAATCTCCTTATGATTACTATTAAATTGTGTAATGAATCTAATTTCCATTGGTTTGTCAGCTCCTAATTTTGTTTGTTTATTGTCTTTTACCTGGACAAAATAATTTTCCCTTCTTTCATTTCTTGCTCTTTGATAACTGGACTCAATAAGTTCCATCGGATAGTGTTTTTCCTTGAATCTCTCTTTAAGAATAAGGCTTTGTTTATCGTAATCTGTTAGTAAACTACAATTTCTCCTTATTCTTTTAAATTGCCCATATGGGACATTCCTTTTCCAAGGGTGGTAATGATTACTGGAATAATCTAAGTAACTGTTACTGTCCACAGTTTTGAAGTGGGTAGAACTATTGATTCCACCGTTGCCATTAAAACACAAACTCAAGTCCAAAAAGACTACACTCTCTGAATGTATGCAGCTTGTAAATCTAAGTCCCCTATCATTGTTATTTAGATGGTTAATAAATTCTACTGCTTTGTCTTTAGAGCCATTCCACAAAAATATAAGGTCATCTATGAACCTACCATAGAACACCAGGTTCGCCCCGAATTCAGATTGGTAAATAAATTGATTCTCAAAACTACCCATATACAAATTTGCAAAACTAGGGGCGAACCTGGTGCCCATGGCGGTTCCTTTGATCTGTAAAAAATATTTATCTTGGAACAGAAAATAATTGTGTTGTAAAACAAATAAAATTAATTGTAAAATAAATTGTTTTTGCAATGGTGGAATATATAGATCTTCTTCCAAATAGCTGGAGATTGCTATTACACCTTGATTATGAGGGATGTTAGAATAGAGCGCTTCTACATCACAGGTTATCCATAATAGATCATCTGTGATGGAAATATGTGTAAGTTTCTCCAGAAGGTCAGATGAATCTCTAATGTATGATTCGAGGTTAGTGACATATTTCTGGAGGAAGAAGTCTATGTATGCTGAAACGTTTTCTGTGAGGCTGCCTATGCCCGCTATTATAGGTCTTCCCGGGGGGTTCGCCGTATCCTTATGGATTTTCGGCAAATGGTAATAGAATGCACAGGCAGGCTCCTTTGGGATCAAGAATTCCCTTTCTCTTTTGGATACAATACCCTCCTGATGGGCGAAATTAATTAGGCCCGTAAGGGTCTGTAAATACCTAGGTGTAGGGTCTTCTTTAAGGAGTGAATAGTAGGTCTTATCCTCCAAAATACGGTTGGCTTCTTTTATGTAATCACTACGATTCTGTAGGACTATACCGCCCCCTTTGTCGGCCTGGCGGATTATTAGTTCAGTATTATTTTTTAATGTATCTAAGGCTTTTAATTCATTTGGAAATAAATTTCGATTAGAAATATTTTTGGGAAGCTGTTCTAACTCTTCTAGGACCAGTTCTTTAAAAATTTCAATATAAGAGTCGTTAGAAATCTGTGGATTAAAGTTTGACTTGTTTCTAAAACCTGTCTGTATAAAACCCTCATTTAGTTGTTCCAGAAGAGTGTCAGGTTCATAAGTTGGAAAACCAGAAGTAATTCTGGCTTCCATAGTATCTGTCAGGATAGGTAAAGCATTAGATTCTTTCAGACTCTTCTCAGCAAAATACTTTTGCAATGTGAGTTTCTGTATGTATCTATTTAAGTCCACAAACAAATTAAAAGGGTTATGCAAATTTGAAGGACTGTAAGATAATCCCTTTCCCAATACTCGAATCTCATCGTCAGTCAAGTTATGAGTTGATAAATTGTATATACCCTTACTTAATTTTTGTAGTCTTGTTTTTTTGTGGGTGGTCCCACGCCCTCTGCACCCCCGTCTGTGTAAGGTCGCTTTCCTTTTTGGAATTGAGTCTGTGTAGTAATTGGCTCTAAATAGCTTGCAATTTTTCTCTGGGACCAAGATTGTGGTCTCTGTCTTTGTTCTAAAAAAACAGTATTCTCTACTTCAGTTTGGTGGGTCCTCTCATTAAAAATCTCATTATTCGCTGGTATAGTTTGTCTTCCCATATCAGCCCTTAAAGGGGCCATGGGCTCACTTAATATTTCAAATCTATTAGATATTGGAATATTAGGGCATGTGGGGTGGTCATATGATTCTCTTCTATTAAACTCTCGTCTGTTATCAGTGTCGCTCCTGAAATTTGAGTTGTGCCAGACAGGTCTATTATAACTATCATTATTTGTTCTCGTAGAATGCATAGAATGTTGTGGAGAGTAATAGGAAGATGTGTTTCCTTGATGGTGCAGATTTGTAGGGTTAGCATAAGAGTTGGAATATTGATGTGTCCGATTATGTTGTACTGTATGTTTGATCCTATTGTGATTGTTATTATTTCTATAATGGTTTCCTCTGTCTACAACAGTCCATTCACTGTTACCAAAGTTGTTACCACTATTAGGCTGAATATTCGGCTGAATATTCGACTGTTGTATATCAGACAGATTCACTAAGGGTTGGGTACTTACTCCAATTTCTTGATTAATTCTATTAGAAGATTGAGTATTATATCTGTTATGTTGTCTGTTTCTATTTCTAGATCTTCCATGATTGTAAGTGTGAATTTCGCCTCTATTATAATCGCCCTCATCTCGTAATAGTTTCCTATTTTTATTTTCTAGAAGTTCTTTTTGATAGTTATCTATTTTCTGTAGTGTTAATTTATTAAGTTCTTCATATTCAGTGGATGTTTTGAATTGTTCTAAGTGTAGTTGTAATTTCTCAATTTCTAATGTAACTTTGGCGACTAAGGATTCTCTATGTGATATTAAGATTTTCATTAGACGTATGGAGCAATCCCCTAGGGCCTCTTCCCATTAAGATAATAATTCAGTGTCATCTTTGAAGGAACAATTTTTAAAAATTCTCAACCCCCTAGGGATTTGTTTCTTTTCTATATATTTCCTCAGCATCTCGGCATCCCACCAATGTCTGCACTCAGTATTTATAAGTTCCTCAAGTTTGGAAAAGGATGAATGTATTGATAAATTATCAGTATCAGTATTTTCACAGAGTGCAGGATTGGTGGGAGACACTGACGAAACTAATGTAAGCCTTTTGTTAATACGTTCATTAACCGATAGCATGATGGCTGCCCTGAGACCTCTAACAACCGTGTGTGGTGATGGTAATAAAATATAGAAAAAACAACACTAGAAAAAGTGTGTTTTAGGAAAAAAGAGAGGTGCGCCTATTCAATGCTATTCCTAAGGTGAAAGTTATAATTATGATATTTTCTATTATTTTCTGTAAAGAATATATAATAAACAATAATACAACACTAAAATTATATATATATATATAAATGATCAACAAATGAAATATAATAAATACTTATTGGATTCCTCGGTATTGATATACAGAAAAAGAAATGTCCATGTATATTCAGTATACTGAAAAGTCCCACAATTCTTGAGAAATTAAACAGTGTAGATAGCCCCAGGAATCAGCAGCTCTCTCCAAAATATACGTAGAAATGAAGCTTGGTCCTGGGAATGACAAAAGAGGGAAGAGGCGCTCTGGTGCAGATAAACCCAATAATGAGTGAGATTTCCAATAAAAGAGAAGTACTAATACTCACAAAGGTAAGTATTAGTACTTACATTGGTTTGTCAGCTCCTAATTTTGTTTGTTTATTGTCTTTTACCTGGACAAAAATTGCAAGCTATTTAGAGCCAATTACTACACAGACTCAATTCCAAAAAGGAAAGCGACCTTACACAGACGGGGGTGCAGAGGGCGTGGGACCACCCACAAAAAAACAAGACTACAAAAATTAAGTAAGGGTATATACAATTTATCAACTCATAACTTGACTGACGATGAGATTCGAGTATTGGGAAAGGGATTATCTTACAGTCCTTCAAATTTGCATAACCCTTTTAATTTGTTTGTGGACTTAAATAGATACATACAGAAACTCACATTGCAAAAGTATTTTGCTGAGAAGAGTCTGAAAGAATCTAATGCTTTACCTATCCTGACAGATACTATGGAAGCCAGAATTACTTCTGGTTTTCCAACTTATGAACCTGACACTCTTCTGGAACAACTAAATGAGGGTTTTATACAGACAGGTTTTAGAAACAAGTCAAACTTTAATCCACAGATTTCTAACGACTCTTATATTGAAATTTTTAAAGAACTGGTCCTAGAAGAGTTAGAACAGCTTCCCAAAAATATTTCTAATCGAAATTTATTTCCAAATGAATTAAAAGCCTTAGATACATTAAAAAATAATACTGAACTAATAATCCGCCAGGCCGACAAAGGGGGCGGTATAGTCCTACAGAATCGTAGTGATTACATAAAAGAAGCCAACCGTATTTTGGAGGATAAGACCTACTATTCACTCCTTAAAGAAGACCCTACACCTAGGTATTTACAGACCCTTACGGGCCTAATTAATTTCGCCCATCAGGAGGGTATTGTATCCAAAAGAGAAAGGGAATTCTTGATCCCAAAGGAGCCTGCCTGTGCATTCTATTACCATTTGCCGAAAATCCATAAGGATACGGCGAACCCCCCGGGAAGACCTATAATAGCGGGCATAGGCAGCCTCACAGAAAACGTTTCAGCATACATAGACTTCTTCCTCCAGAAATATGTCACTAACCTCGAATCATACATTAGAGATTCATCTGACCTTCTGGAGAAACTTACACATATTTCCATCACAGATGATCTATTATGGATAACCTGTGATGTAGAAGCGCTCTATTCTAACATCCCTCATAATCAAGGTGTAATAGCAATCTCCAGCTATTTGGAAGAAGATCTATATATTCCACCATTGCAAAAACAATTTATTTTACAATTAATTTTATTTGTTTTACAACACAATTATTTTCTGTTCCAAGATAAATATTTTTTACAGATCAAAGGAACCGCCATGGGCACCAGGTTCGCCCCTAGTTTTGCAAATTTGTATATGGGTAGTTTCGAGAATCAATTTATTTACCAATCTGAATTCGGGGCGAACCTGGTGTTCTATGGTAGGTTCATAGATGACCTTATATTTTTGTGGAATGGCTCTAAAGACAAAGCAGTAGAATTTATTAACCATCTAAATAACAATGATAGGGGACTTAGATTTACAAGCTGCATACATTCAGAGAGTGTAGTCTTTTTGGACTTGAGTTTGTGTTTTAATGGCAACGGTGGAATCAATAGTTCTACCCACTTCAAAACTGTGGACATTAACAGTTACTTAGATTATTCCAGTAATCATTACCACCCTTGGAAAAGGAATGTCCCATATGGGCAATTTAAAAGAATAAGGAGAAATTGTAGTTTACTAACAGATTACGATAAACAAAGCCTTATTCTTAAAGAGAGATTCAAGGAAAAACACTATCCGATGGAACTTATTGAGTCCAGTTATCAAAGAGCAAGAAATGAAAGAAGGGAAAATTATTTTGTCCAGGTAAAAGACAATAAACAAACAAAATTAGGAGCTGACAAACCAATGGAAATTAGATTCATTACACAATTTAATAGTAATCATAAGGAGATTAAAAACATATTCCAGAAGCACTGGAGAATTTTAAAGAGAGACCCCGTTCTTAATGATTTGATTGGAGATAGTCCATCTATAGTATATAAAAGGGCACCTACCCTGAAAAATATTTTAGCACCTAGTAAGGTTGTTAGACATCAAACCAATAAGGCTTGCAAAATCACGCACAAATGGAACAAGAGCCAAAACAATAGTTGTTCAATTATGAATAGGGGTGCTTACAAATGTAGGATCCCTAGATGTAAAATGTGTGACCACATCGGTCATGGCACACTCTATTTTCGTTCTCATGTAGATACTAAAACTTATAGAATTAAAAGTAGGATGACCTGTGCTTCCAATTATGTTATATATTTAATATCCTGTGAATGTGGGGTTCAATATATTGGTCGCACAATCAGACGTCTGAGTCATCGCTGGTCCGAACACTACTGTAGTATCATTAGAAATAAGAAATCCCATAGTGTTATTAAACACTGCCATAAAAAACATGGAGGAAACCCCAACTGTTACACGATAGTGCCGATAGAGGAGATTGAACCCTCCAACTTATACAGCAGATTCCTGAGGCTAAGGCAGAGAGAGACATACTGGATTCATAAACTGAAGACCATGCATCCTCTGGGTCTCAATCTTAATGTGGATCTAGCAGCTTTTTAAGATCCATTTATCCATAATCCAAGGAGTGTGTCTCTCTCTGCCTTATCCTGCAGGTAGTATTATCATATATCTATTATACTCTGTCTTCTATCCCAGATGTTTGTTTAGAATGCTCGGAATTGGTATCCTCAAATACACATATATATTCAGAATAACATATATATATACCAAATATATGGAGTCCTTTCCAAAGCCAATATGGTTCAGAAGAGTTAATATAAATATAGATATAAAAACATCACTACACACGATTTGGGTTAAGACCAAGGAATTTGAATTCCAATACTCAAGTTATAGAAATAGGAACTATCCCAATCATAATGGGATCTATCTACAACAGTAATAAAATAAAGGTATATACAAGATTCCACTTTAGATTTCACAATCTTCGTACACACACTTTCTCACATTCCAGAATAGGTGTTTATACAAACCGTGTTCTACCAATTTTTTCTATTTAACACAACATTAGACCATATAGACATTTCACCCTTCACTCTAAAATTTTAGACATTTACAAGCACAGCTACACTAATTAATTGTTGCATTACAATTTATAGTTTCTTAACACTACCCATTTCTAGTCATAATTATCACCAGTAGCATTTTTATATTTAGAATTAACTAGTATTCCCCTTAGATAAATGCTACTTATAGATTCACCACATTAAGGGCACATACACTAATATCCCTATAACCTAGATTCACATTAGCACTACATCTAGGATATATCCTCCTCGACATATCATCACGTAGAGGACACACATATGGTATAGGTACTATAGGAACTACAGTATCACAGAATTTCAATTTTTATTATAAGGTTACTAATGCTATTATAAATTTATTTAAAAACACAAAGGGCATGAAACCGTAATTTGGGATTATATAGAATGTTTAGATTCAAATAATAGAATGATATTATCCCCTAAACCAAATTGGACAATATCCAAAATACTTAGAAACACATTGAGATTTATGTATTATGTATTATGTTAACAAGCAGTAACTATACATGTATGATGCATGAAGCACGGCATCATGTATGTAAGTGTCATATCAATAACACAGCGAGGGTATTATGTACACAGATCATATACTTATATAAGGCAGGGTTAATCCCCTGAAACTTAGAATTTATAGGACATTTATTTGTACATATCATGTATAAAATTTAGATCATTGCGCATATGTCGTGTATCAGATATAAGTTGAGTCTTTATGTTTACCAGCAATATGTTGTTCGATGTTGTCACGAATATGTATATATTGATATCTGTAATAGTATGTTATCGATAGCTGAGATATAACTTTGTTAGTTATAAAGTTTTTGCAAGAGGTGTAGCACCTAATCAATCAATACACATGTTATGGTGGGTGTGCAACATTTAAACCATCTCCATTGGTGGGGGAGTTACGGTGGGTGTGTAATATGTAAACTATCCCCATTGGTTAACTCAGCCTTTTTAAGACAGCAAGGTAGTTCACTAAATTTATGAGCCTGATGAAACGGCGAGCAGCCGAGAAACGCGTAGCGAAGTTTTAAGTATTTTAATAAAAGTTTTTATATTGTTCTACCTTGCTTTGAACTGTTCTTTTCCACTGGACTTGTGAGAGCAATAGCCACATTTTTTGGAAGTCAGCCGAACGGCTTTATAAAGTTTCGGTCCGCTCGATATTGCACTGATTGTGCAGACACGTTTGTGAGTATTTACACCTACCCACTGATAGTAGTTCCATATTGGTCAGGGTTATCTGCACCAAAGGTGTTCTATGCTTCATTTCTCTTAGGGGCCAGATTGTCGCCGGGAGCATACCGGGGCCTGATTGTTGCCGGGAGCATACCGGGAGAGAAAGAGTCAGCCGAACGGCTCAGAAGTTTCGGCTTGTGGATTATTGCACTGGAAGTGCAATTACCTTTGTGAGTATTAGTACTTCTCTTTTATTGGAAATCTCACTCATTATTGGGTTTATCTGCACCAGAGCGCCTCTTCCCTCTTTTGTCATTCCCAGGACCAAGCTTCATTTCTACGTATATTTTGGAGAGAGCTGCTGATTCCTGGGGCTATCTACACTGTTTAATTTCTCAAGAATTGTGGGACTTTTCAGTATACTGAATATACATGGACATTTCTTTTTCTGTATATCAATACCGAGGAATCCAATAAGTATTTATTATATTTCATTTGTTGATCATTTATATATATATATATAATTTTAGTGTTGTATTATTGTTTATTATATATTCTTTACAGAAAATAATAGAAAATATCATAATTATAACTTTCACCTTAGGAATAGCATTGAATAGGCGCACCTCTCTTTTTTCCTAAAACACACTTTTTCTAGTGTTGTTTTTTCTATATTTTATTACCATCACCACACACGGTTGTTAGAGGTCTCAGGGCAGCCATCATGCTATCGGTTAATGAACGTATTAACAAAAGGCTTACATTAGTTTCGTCAGTGTCTCCCACCAATCCTGCACTCTGTGAAAATACTGATACTGATAATTTATCAATACATTCATCCTTTTCCAAACTTGAGGAACTTATAAATACTGAGTGCAGACATTGGTGGGATGCCGAGATGCTGAGGAAATATATAGAAAAGAAACAAATCCCTAGGGGGTTGAGAATTTTTAAAAATTGTTCCTTCAAAGATGACACTGAATTATTATCTAAATGGGAAGAGGCCCTAGGGGATTGCTCCATACGTCTAATGAAAATCTTAATATCACATAGAGAATCCTTAGTCGCCAAAGTTACATTAGAAATTGAGAAATTACAACTACACTTAGAACAATTCAAAACATCCACTGAATATGAAGAACTTAATAAATTAACACTACAGAAAATAGATAACTATCAAAAAGAACTTCTAGAAAATAAAAATAGGAAACTATTACGAGATGAGGGCGATTATAATAGAGGCGAAATTCACACTTACAATCATGGAAGATCTAGAAATAGAAACAGACAACATAACAGATATAATACTCAATCTTCTAATAGAATTAATCAAGAAATTGGAGTAAGTACCCAACCCTTAGTGAATCTGTCTGATATACAACAGTCGAATATTCAGCCGAATATTCAGCCTAATAGTGGTAACAACTTTGGTAACAGTGAATGGACTGTTGTAGACAGAGGAAACCATTATAGAAATAATAACAATCACAATAGGATCAAACATACAGTACAACATAATCGGACACATCAATATTCCAACTCTTATGCTAACCCTACAAATCTGCACCATCAAGGAAACACATCTTCCTATTACTCTCCACAACATTCTATGCATTCTACGAGAACAAATAATGATAGTTATAATAGACCTGTCTGGCACAACTCAAATTTCAGGAGCGACACTGATAACAGACGAGAGTTTAATAGAAGAGAATCATATGACCACCCCACATGCCCTAATATTCCAATATCTAATAGATTTGAAATATTAAGTGAGCCCATGGCCCCTTTAAGGGCTGATATGGGAAGACAAACTATACCAGCGAATAATGAGATTTTTAATGAGAGGACCCACCAAACTGAAGTAGAGAATACTGTTTTTTTAGAACAAAGACAGAGACCACAATCTTGGTCCCAGAGAAAAATTGCAAGCTATTTAGAGCCAATTACTACACAGACTCAATTCCAAAAAGGAAAGCGACCTTACACAGACGGGGGTGCAGAGGGCGTGGGACCACCCACAAAAAAACAAGACTACAAAAATTAAGTAAGGGTATATACAATTTATCAACTCATAACTTGACTGACGATGAGATTCGAGTATTGGGAAAGGGATTATCTTACAGTCCTTCAAATTTGCATAACCCTTTTAATTTGTTTGTGGACTTAAATAGATACATACAGAAACTCACATTGCAAAAGTATTTTGCTGAGAAGAGTCTGAAAGAATCTAATGCTTTACCTATCCTGACAGATACTATGGAAGCCAGAATTACTTCTGGTTTTCCAACTTATGAACCTGACACTCTTCTGGAACAACTAAATGAGGGTTTTATACAGACAGGTTTTAGAAACAAGTCAAACTTTAATCCACAGATTTCTAACGACTCTTATATTGAAATTTTTAAAGAACTGGTCCTAGAAGAGTTAGAACAGCTTCCCAAAAATATTTCTAATCGAAATTTATTTCCAAATGAATTAAAAGCCTTAGATACATTAAAAAATAATACTGAACTAATAATCCGCCAGGCCGACAAAGGGGGCGGTATAGTCCTACAGAATCGTAGTGATTACATAAAAGAAGCCAACCGTATTTTGGAGGATAAGACCTACTATTCACTCCTTAAAGAAGACCCTACACCTAGGTATTTACAGACCCTTACGGGCCTAATTAATTTCGCCCATCAGGAGGGTATTGTATCCAAAAGAGAAAGGGAATTCTTGATCCCAAAGGAGCCTGCCTGTGCATTCTATTACCATTTGCCGAAAATCCATAAGGATACGGCGAACCCCCCGGGAAGACCTATAATAGCGGGCATAGGCAGCCTCACAGAAAACGTTTCAGCATACATAGACTTCTTCCTCCAGAAATATGTCACTAACCTCGAATCATACATTAGAGATTCATCTGACCTTCTGGAGAAACTTACACATATTTCTATCACAGATGATCTATTATGGATAACCTGTGATGTAGAAGCGCTCTATTCTAACATCCCTCATAATCAAGGTGTAATAGCAATCTCTAGCTATTTGGAAGAAGATCTATATATTCCACCATTGCAAAAACAATTTATTTTACAATTAATTTTATTTGTTTTACAACACAATTATTTTCTGTTCCAAGATAAATATTTTTTACAGATCAAAGGAACCGCCATGGGCACCAGGTTCGCCCCTAGTTTTGCAAATTTGTATATGGGTAGTTTCGAGAATCAATTTATTTACCAATCTGAATTCGGGGCGAACCTGGTGTTCTATGGTAGGTTCATAGATGACCTTATATTTTTGTGGAATGGCTCTAAAGACAAAGCAGTAGAATTTATTAACCATCTAAATAACAATGATAGGGGACTTAGATTTACAAGCTGCATACATTCAGAGAGTGTAGTCTTTTTGGACTTGAGTTTGTGTTTTAATGGCAACGGTGGAATCAATAGTTCTACCCACTTCAAAACTGTGGACAGTAACAGTTACTTAGATTATTCCAGTAATCATTACCACCCTTGGAAAAGGAATGTCCCATATGGGCAATTTAAAAGAATAAGGAGAAATTGTAGTTTACTAACAGATTACGATAAACAAAGCCTTATTCTTAAAGAGAGATTCAAGGAAAAACACTATCCGATGGAACTTATTGAGTCCAGTTATCAAAGAGCAAGAAATGAAAGAAGGGAAAATTATTTTGTCCAGGTAAAAGACAATAAACAAACAAAATTAGGAGCTGACAAACCAATGGAAATTAGATTCATTACACAATTTAATAGTAATCATAAGGAGATTAAAAACATATTCCAGAAGCACTGGAGAATTTTAAAGAGAGACCCCGTTCTTAATGATTTGATTGGAGATAGTCCATCTATAGTATATAAAAGGGCACCTACCCTGAAAAATATTTTAGCACCTAGTAAGGTTGTTAGACATCAAACCAATAAGGCTTGCAAAATCACGCACAAATGGAACAAGAGCCAAAACAATAGTTGTTCAATTATGAATAGGGGTGCTTACAAATGTAGGATCCCTAGATGTAAAATGTGTGACCACATCGGTCATGGCACACTCTATTTTCGTTCTCATGTAGATACTAAAACTTATAGAATTAAAAGTAGGATGACCTGTGCTTCCAATTATGTTATATATTTAATATCCTGTGAATGTGGGGTTCAATATATTGGTCGCACAATCAGACGTCTGAGTCATCGCTGGTCCGAACACTACTGTAGTATCATTAGAAATAAGAAATCCCATAGTGTTATTAAACACTGCCATAAAAAACATGGAGGAAACCCCAACTGTTACACGATAGTGCCGATAGAGGAGATTGAACCCTCCAACTTATACAGCAGATTCCTGAGGCTAAGGCAGAGAGAGACATACTGGATTCATAAACTGAAGACCATGCATCCTCTGGGTCTCAATCTTAATGTGGATCTAGCAGCTTTTTAAGATCCATTTATCCATAATCCAAGGAGTGTGTCTCTCTCTGCCTTATCCTGCAGGTAGTATTATCATATATCTATTATACTCTGTCTTCTATCCCAGATGTTTGTTTAGAATGCTCGGAATTGGTATCCTCAAATACACATATATATTCAGAATAACATATATATATACCAAATATATGGAGTCCTTTCCAAAGCCAATATGGTTCAGAAGAGTTAATATAAATATAGATATAAAAACATCACTACACACGATTTGGGTTAAGACCAAGGAATTTGAATTCCAATACTCAAGTTATAGAAATAGGAACTATCCCAATCATAATGGGATCTATCTACAACAGTAATAAAATAAAGGTATATACAAGATTCCACTTTAGATTTCACAATCTTCGTACACACACTTTCTCACATTCCAGAATAGGTGTTTATACAAACCGTGTTCTACCAATTTTTTCTATTTAACACAACATTAGACCATATAGACATTTCACCCTTCACTCTAAAATTTTAGACATTTACAAGCACAGCTACACTAATTAATTGTTGCATTACAATTTATAGTTTCTTAACACTACCCATTTCTAGTCATAATAATCACCAGTAGCATTTTTATATTTAGAATTAACTAGTATTCCCCTTAGATAAATGCTACTTATAGATTCACCACATTAAGGGCACATACACTAATATCCCTATAACCTAGATTCACATTAGCACTACATCTAGGATATATCCTCCTCGACATATCATCACGTAGAGGACACACATATGGTATAGGTACTATAGGAACTACAGTATCACAGAATTTCAATTTTTATTATAAGGTTACTAATGCTATTATAAATTTATTTAAAAACACAAAGGGCATGAAACCGTAATTTGGGATTATATAGAATGTTTAGATTCAAATAATAGAATGATATTATCCCCTAAACCAAATTGGACAATATCCAAAATACTTAGAAACACATTGAGATTTATGTATTATGTATTATGTTAACAAGCAGTAACTATACATGTATGATGCATGAAGCACGGCATCATGTATGTAAGTGTCATATCAATAACACAGCGAGGGTATTATGTACACAGATCATATACTTATATAAGGCAGGGTTAATCCCCTGAAACTTAGAATTTATAGGACATTTATTTGTACATATCATGTATAAAATTTAGATCATTGCGCATATGTCGTGTATCAGATATAAGTTGAGTCTTTATGTTTACCAGCAATATGTTGTTCGATGTTGTCACGAATATGTATATATTGATATCTGTAATAGTATGTTATCGATAGCTGAGATATAACTTTGTTAGTTATAAAGTTTTTGCAAGAGGTGTAGCACCTAATCAATCAATACACATGTTATGGTGGGTGTGCAACATTTAAACCATCTCCATTGGTGGGGGAGTTACGGTGGGTGTGTAATATGTAAACTATCCCCATTGGTTAACTCAGCCTTTTTAAGACAGCAAGGTAGTTCACTAAATTTATGAGCCTGATGAAACGGCGAGCAGCCGAGAAACGCGTAGCGAAGTTTTAAGTATTTTAATAAAAGTTTTTATATTGTTCTACCTTGCTTTGAACTGTTCTTTTCCACTGGACTTGTGAGAGCAATAGCCACATTTTTTGGAAGTCAGCCGAACGGCTTTATAAAGTTTCGGTCCGCTCGATATTGCACTGATTGTGCACACACGTTTGTGAGTATTTACACCTACCCACTGATAGTAGTTCCATATTGGTCAGGGTTATCTGCACCAAAGGTGTTCTATGCTTCATTTCTCTTAGGGGCCAGATTGTCGCCGGGAGCATACCGGGGCCTGATTGTTGCCGGGAGCATACCGGGAGAGAAAGAGTCAGCCGAACGGCTCAGAAGTTTCGGCTTGTGGATTATTGCACTGGAAGTGCAATTACCTTTGTGAGTATTAGTACTTCTCTTTTATTGGAAATCTCACTCATTATTGGGTTTATCTGCACCAGAGCGCCTCTTCCCTCTTTTGTCATTCCCAGGACCAAGCTTCATTTCTACGTATATTTTGGAGAGAGCTGCTGATTCCTGGGGCTATCTACACTGTTTAATTTCTCAAGAATTGTGGGACTTTTCAGTATACTGAATATACATGGACATTTCTTTTTCTGTATATCAATACCGAGGAATCCAATAAGTATTTATTATATTTCATTTGTTGATCATTTATATATATATATATATAATTTTAGTGTTGTATTATTGTTTATTATATATTCTTTACAGAAAATAATAGAAAATATCATAATTATAACTTTCACCTTAGGAATAGCATTGAATAGGCGCACCTCTCTTTTTTCCTAAAACACACTTTTTCTAGTGTTGTTTTTTCTATATTATATATCAGGGCAATAGGACATCAATCTGCTACTTTTAAAATTCTCAATGGCACAAGACAGGGTTGCCCACTCTCGCCCCTCCTTTTTGCGCTTTGCATCGAGCCATTGGCTGCAAACATAAGAAACTCCCCAACCATTACTGGCATACAAATTACAACAGTCCCAACACAAGATTGCTCTGTTTGCGGACGATGTGCTGCTGACAGTAACAAAACCACTAATTTTTCTCCCCAACATATATGACATCATACAACAATTTTCGGATGTTTCGGGATACAAATTAAATCTAGACAAATGCGAGGCACTCCCATTAAACTTACCAAAGCAAACTATCAAATTGATTGAAACAAATTTTGATTTTAACTGGGTGAAAACTATTTGAAATATTTGGGGATAAAGCTAACAACACACTCTACTCATCTATATAAAGCTAACTACATACCCATGTTTAAGTCGATAAGAGCTGATTTGCAGAAATGGAAGAGTTATAACTTCTCTTGGTATGGGAGGCTCTCGTCAATTAAGATGACGGTACTCCAGAGACTCCTATATTTATTTCATACCCTACTCATATAAAGATAGATAAATCTGACCTGAAATCTCTCCAAACAGACCTTCATAAATATCTTAGAGGGTCTCGACACGCAAGGATACCTCACGACACACTCACTAGACATAGACAGCTGGGGGGTGTGGGACTCCCAAATCTGAGGGACTATTATTCAGCAGCTAGGCTAGCCCAAAACTCTCTCTTAGGGAGAAAATAGGAGGACATACTATGGCCTAAACTAGAAGCACTTTTTGGGGGGCTATAATGATCCAGGAGATATACTATGGGGTAAAAATACTGATGAGAGACCTAAGATCTTTCAGAATTTAATTACCAAGACGACGATCAAACAGTTAGAAATATACAACAGAAATGATATATTTTTACAGGCTAATTCTTTAATAAGACCCATAAAATATATAATTTCAAGAGAATCTAGTCGCCTCATAGATAAATGGGCACACAAAGATTTATATAGAATAGCAGACCTCTTGGTCAACAAGAAAATTATGACGTATCAACAGCTCCAAGATAAGCTTGGAATGATACACCTTCCCTGGTTTTTATATTTACAGATAGCTTCGGCTATCACATCATACCTCAGGACTGGAATAAGGGACCAAAGGCAAAACCATCTTTTTTGTGCAGCGCAGAGCATAGACAGAAAAGTGCGGTATCACATTTATATTTATACATCCAAGAATCACACACAACAGCAAAATCTATCATTCTTCGATGGGAAGCAGACTTAGAGAGAACATTTGATTTAACAACATGGAATTAAAAAATTTTTAAACTCAGCTAGAGGCTTATTGGGAGCGGATCTGAGGGAGAACAATATAAAGACAACTTTTCGCTGGTATTTGACCCCTCTAAAAACAGCGCATATGGTCAAGGGAGGCACCAGACAGTGTTATAGAGGCTATGGGGGGGGTGGTGTGAGTGCTATCTGGTGAGGTGTAAGCTTAAATCCCTAATGGTCTATTATAATCTCCAATAATAGACTAAAACAGTGAAAAGAAAAAGGGGGGGTGGGATAAGCGCTCCGGAAAGAGCAAACCTAAAGTGAAATAGTGATTCTAATATAATAAATAACAAAATTAGTCAAAAATGTTGAATATATATGTGTGAACAAAAATGCCAAAAAGTGACAGAAAATTGTCAATTTAATAAGATAATTACATAACATATAATAAAATCGGATAAAGGAACTCATATAAGTCTAAGATGCCGGCATCACAGGATTACAATAATAACAAATAAGAAATTCATAACATATAAAATTGGCGATCGCTATATTAAAAATTACAGTATACAGAAACTTGATGTGGCAATAATTCTGCTGACCAGTAGCAAAACAATCTTATGTTCAATTAAGGAGAGGTGACTCTGTTCTGGATGACAACAAACAACTATTATGTCCGTTACAAGCTATGGAACATGTGATCCGTGGGTGGTGACGTCACGTCATGTGACTAGTATTACTGATCCAATGTTATCCAATAGTATCCAATGATTAGTGTGTAGCGTTATATTTGAAAAATATATATACCGGTATATGAAAAAGAAAAAGAAACAAAAATGTCAATTATTTTCCGTAACAATAAAGAGGGATACTTGCAAGTAGTAGTTCGCTATCCTCCAATTTCCCCAGTGGAAGGGAAATAATGCAGCTGAAAGGAACAACAATGTAGATGAAAATAAAGGTGAGTGTCCGTCTTTTTCTTTCCAAACTCCAAATGGATCGATTTTCTTTATAAGGTGCTCTTTATTCAGCAATCCTTTAGGTGGATAAGGTGCTCTTTATTCAGCAGTCCTTTAAGTGGATAATGTTATGGTGACTAAAACCCAAGGTCTCTTGCAAGCACACAGGAATTATTCATATATCTAGCTCATGTGAAGTGTGTGAGCTAGAAATGAACCTGTTGTTTGTGCCGCTGTAGAAACAGGTGAGTTAAAATGGAGCTCTATGGCTATAAAATTGTGAACACCGCACACAGGAATTATTCATATATCTTGCTCAACTGGAAATGAAGAGCTTGAAATGAACCTGTAATGTGCCGAGTGGGGAAGTAAATAAGATTCTGTAAGCCAATCTACGCGTTTCGGCAGAGTTACCTGCCTTTATCAAGATGCTTACAGATAGAAAAAAGAAGCCTAATATAGGGAGTATATGGGTGTGTCAATTAGAATGTGGGCGTGATGATAATTAACCCTATGTTGAATGGGTCATAGATGAAATATTCAGCTTGTGTATATGCACATAGATAAAAAATGTAAATAGGTCTATGAGTGGATATGTTGCATAGTAAGTATCAATTTTATCAATTATGATTTATAAAAATACATATTATATATAAAAAATAAACAATAAAAAATGAAAGAAATATAGAAGAAAAAACACAATATATAAAGGACCATTATATCTCATTAGATATACCTAAGTATACATTTTAATTGACTGGAAAATGTACACTATTAATTTGAAATAGCTGGAAAATGTACACTATTAGGCATAATTCTTCACTACAAATTTTCCATACATTCAACATCTTTGACTATAGGGAACAATTTCATGAAAAGGGGAAGGCTAATTATATTGTAACAGTGCACAATGTCAAACAAATTCAAAATCAACTGGAATTGGTCAGGAAAACATAAATTATTTATTACGATATTATAAAAGGTATAATAGTGATATAGATTTTTACTGCCATATTTATATTATCGAATTTAAATCAAATGAACTGTTTAGTCCTAGTGGATATATTGTTTTAAATTTAAAAATCAACTCTGCTTCTTTTTTGAGAAGCATCGTTTCCATATTGCCACCTCTATGGTTCATTTTTACTTTTTTTATACCCCAAAATTGAAAACAATTTAGATCCCCTTGATGAACTTCGGTAAAGTGTTTGTAAAGTATTGTTTTGGTGTTTGCATGTTCTATATTTAGAATGTGTTCTCGCATACGATCCCTTAATAATCTGCTAGTTTGACCAATGTAAAATAAATCACAAGAACACTTTATACAGTAAATTACATTGGAATCACTGCATTTGATAGTATCTTTAATACTAAAAGAGAGACCTAAATTATTAGTATTAATGTCTTCCAGAAATATTTCTAGAATTTCATGGTCACCTCTATAAAAGATATATTGACGATATCTTCCTGGTCTGGAGAGGTGACCATGAAATTCTAGAAATATTTCTGGAAGACATTAATACTAATAATTTAGGTCTCTCTTTTTCATATGAATATAGTAAGAAATCACTTCATTTTCTGGATATTGAGGTAGAAATTGTGGATAATATGATTAAAACTAAAATATATTTTAAAACTATTGATTCGAACAACTTCATTCATCGAAACAGCTGCCACCTCAATAAGTGGAAGGAAAATATCCCCAAAAGTCAGTTACTTAGGATCAGAAAAAACTGTTCAGATTTAGAATCATACGATTTACAATCAAATATCCTATTAAACAGATTCATAGAGAAAGGGTATAACCAAGATAAAATCAAAAACACTATGTCATCGATTAGAGATATTGATAGACCCAGCTTACTAAAAAATAACACTAACAAAAAAAGAAACAAAAATAAAAATTTATATGAAACTAACATTACATCCACTAATAAAATTTTTATTCCATTTATCACAGAATACAATGCTCAACACAACGAGATTAGATCCATTTTAAACAAACATTGGCACTATATTGAAAAAGATCCTATACTAGGTACAAAAGTTAAAAAACATCCTGACCTTGTATTTAAAAAGGCAAAAAATCTAAAGAGTTATTTGGCACCGAGTGAATTCAAAGGAAGAAATACCAACTACATTGATAGAGATCTAAACAAGGAGAGAATATTTGGCTTTTTTCCTTGTATTAAATGCAAATCCTGCAAACATAGTAATAAAATTAAAAAGATCATATCCACTGACAAAAAATTCACTTTTCATATTAAAGATACTATCAAATGCAGTGATTCCAATGTAATTTACTGTATAAAGTGTTCTTGTGATTTATTTTACATTGGTCAAACTAGCAGATTATTAAGGGATCGTATGCGAGAACACATTCTAAATATAGAACATGCAAACACCAAAACAATACTTTACAAACACTTTACCGAAGTTCATCAAGGGGATCTAAATTTTTTCAATTTTGGGGTATAAAAAAAGTAAAAATGAACCATAGAGGTGGCAATATGGAAAAGATGCTTCTCAAAAAAGAAGCAGAGTTGATTTTTAAATTTAAAACAATATATCCACTAGGACTAAACAGTTCATTTGATTTAAATTCGATAATATAAATATGGCAGTAAAAATCTATATCACTATTATACCTTTTATAATATCGTAATAAATAATTTATGTTTTCCTGACCAATTCCAGTTGATTTTGAATTTGTTTGACATTGTGCACTGTTACATTGTGCACTGTTACAATATAATTAGCCTTCCCCTTTTCATGAAATTGTTCCCTATAGTCAAAGATGTTGAATGTATGGAAAATTTGTAGTGAAGAATTATGCCTAATAGTGTACATTTTCCAGCTATTTCAAATTAATAGTGTACATTTTCCAGTCAATTAAAATGTATACTTAGGTATATCTAATGAGATATAATGGTCCTTTATATATTGTGTTTTTTCTTCTATATTTCTTTCATTTTTTATTGTTTATTTTTTATATATAATATGTATTTTTATAAATCATAATTGATCAAATTGATACTTACTATGCAACATATCCACTCATAGACCTATTTACATTTTTTATCTATGTGCATATACACAAGCTGAATATTTCATCTATGACCCATTCAACATAGGGTTAATTATCATCACGCCCACATTCTAATTGACACACCCATATACTCCCTATATTAGGCTTCTTTTTTCTATCTGTAAGCATCTTGATAAAGGCAGGTAACTCTGCCGAAACGCGTAGATTGGCTTACAGAATCTTATTTACTTCCCCACTCGGCACATTACAGGTTCATTTCAAGCTCTTCATTTCCAGTTGAGCAAGATATATGAATAATTCCTGTGTGCGGTGTTCACAATTTTATAGCCATAGAGCTCCATTTTAACTCACCTGTTTCTACAGCGGCACAAACAACAGGTTCATTTCTAGCTCACACACTTCACATGAGCTAGATATATGAATAATTCCTGTGTGCTTGCAAGAGACCTTGGGTTTTAGTCACCATAACATTATCCACTTAAAGGACTGCTGAATAAAGAGCACCTTATCCACCTAAAGGATTGCTGAATAAAGAGCACCTTATAAAGAAAATCGATCCATTTGGAGTTTGGAAAGAAAAAGACGGACACTCACCTTTATTTTCATCTACATTGTTGTTCCTTTCAGCTGCATTATTTCCCTTCCACTGGGGAAATTGGAGGATAGCGAACTACTACTTGCAAGTATCCCTCTTTATTGTTACGGAAAATAATTGACATTTTTGTTTCTTTTTCTTTTTCATATACCGGTATATATATTTTTCAAATATAACGCTACACACTAATCATTGGATACTATTGGATAACATTGGATCAGTAATACTAGTCACATGACGTGACGTCACCACCCACGGATCACATGTTCCATAGCTTGTAACGGACATAATAGTTGTTTGTTGTCATCCAGAACAGAGTCACCTCTCCTTAATTGAACATAAGATTGTTTTGCTACTGGTCAGCAGAATTATTGCCACATCAAGTTTCTGTATACTGTAATTTTTAATATAGCGATCGCCAATTTTATATGTTATGAATTTCTTATTTGTTATTATTGTAATCCTGTGATGCCGGCATCTTAGACTTATATGAGTTCCTTTATCCGATTTTATTATATGTTATGTAATTATCTTATTAAATTGACAATTTTCTGTCACTTTTTGGCATTTTTGTTCACACATATATATTCAACATTTTTGACTAATTTTGTTATTTATTATATTAGAATCACTATTTCACTTTAGGTTTGCTCTTTCCGGAGCGCTTATCCCACCCCCCCTTTTTCTTTTCAGTGTTATAGAGGCTGCACACAATTAGGTACATATTTTCACATGTGGTGGGAATGCCCAAGTGTTCAGAGGGTTTGGCTGGACCTGTCTAGGATGTTAACCACCATATTAGAGGATCAAGTTATATTGACACCTATGCAGGCATTATTGAATGTTGATGACCCAAGGTTTAACACACCAATAAATAAGTTCATTAGAATCTTATGCACAGTGACCCGCACATCTATAGCAAAACACTGGAAACTAGGAGTAACAGAGAGGGGGGAGATACTTGGAAGGATTAGGAACATGTTTGACATGTGTCAGACAACTGCTTACATATAGGATACATTTGAAATCTTTTACCAAGTTTGGTTCTATTGGATTCTAAACGAGAAGCAAGTATAAGGATAAGATGACAGAAGGGACAGAGGGGGACAAAGATGTGAGTATAGGAGAAGATAGGAGAGATTGGAAGGTGTGCTCTGAAGGTTCATAAGGTACGATGATCTGTTAAGAAATGTTTATTGTTAATTCATTAATGTGGTTTGTGCAGTTGGCTGGCATAATGGTTATATTAGTTAAATATGTTGATTGTTACATATGCTTAGATATGGAATATTTAATAAATAATTGTTGGCTTCAATAGGAGCTTTAACTGGTAACACATGGTAAAGGGTGACTAAAAGAAGTTATTAAAATGGAGGAAGCGGTGGACCATTAGAGACTGTTAAATGGCTTGTATTCATTTGAAATTTGTTTACTGTCTTTCCCACTAAAACTAACTATGTATTGTGAAAATTGTACAACAATAATAAAAAATTATTTCAATCTAAAAATGGGCTGAACTTTAGAGAGATCATACCTATTCATCTAATCACATTCTGCACACAGGAATCATTCCTTATCGTATCTCTGTCTGTAAACCAACGCCCTTTATTTATAGAGAACAATTTAAATTGAACATTTAGTACACATTAGTCCTACTGACATCTAGGAGTGTAATATCTTCTGTTGGCCCTTGTTTACATAGCTTTTCAATATCCAATACTTAAAGGGACGGTATACACTCATTTTCATAAAACTGTATGTAATAGACACTACTATAAAGAATAAGATGCACAGATACTGATATGAAAATCCAGTATAAAACTATTTAAAAAAACTTACTTAGAAGTTCTCAGTTTAGCTCTGTTGAAAAGGCAGCTGGAAATAAGACACTCCCCCTCCCCCTTCTTTTGCATATGAAAAGACCAGCAGCAAGCTGGAGTAGGTAGCTGATAGTATTCTCATAAAACTTTGGGGCTTGGTTCTGAGTCTGAAAATCAGAGCAATGTTATTTAAAAATAAGCAAAACTATACATTTAAAAAAAAAACAAAAAAAAACATTATGGGCAATATAAATAGATCATCTTCAAAACGTTTATGCAAAGAATAGTGTCCCTTTAAGTATTCAATTTTGAGTACAGGTAGTGGAATCAATAGGCCAAATCAGCAAGTTTTATGTTTTATAGTTTTAAAATGTGTTTGTGGATATTTTATTCCTCTGTATCTCCCTAATATAAATGATAGTGCATTATATACATTTATACAAACTAATGTTATTGTCATTAAGGGCTTTGTCAGCTGTAAAACACAAAGACCTATATTTTATTGAGGTGGTAAATTGTGAAAAACTAAGTGATAAAAACATTTATTGCCATTAAACTCTATGGAGAATTTTTTACGATACCAGCAGTTTCCAAACTTTACCACCTCGATGAAAACACGGCCATAGTATGATCTGTTGGAACCATATAGAAAACGCACTTATATCTATGCTTAAAGGGACAGTCTACTCCAGAATTTTTATATTTTAAACAGATAGATAATCCCTTTATTACCCATTCCCCAGTTTTGCATAACCAACACAATTATATTAACCCCTTAACGACCAAGGACGTGCAGGGTATGTCCTCGAAAAAAGGCAGTTAACGCCTGAGGACGTACCCTGCACGTCCTCGGTGTGGAAAGCAGCTGGAAGCGATCCTGCTCGCTTCCAGCTGCTTTCCGGTTATTGCAGTGATGCCTCGATATGGAGGCATCCTGCAATAACCTTACATGGCCATCCGATGCAGAGAGAGCCACTCTGTGGCCCTCTCTGCACCGGACATCGATGGCCGGTATCGTTGGTGGGTGGGCGGCCATCGATGGGCCGTGTGACGTGAAGCACGGGGTGGGAGCGCGTGCACGGGGTGGGAGCGGGTGGGAACCGCTACACTACAGAAATTGTTTTTATAAAATAGTGGGAGAAATGTTGTTTTGGGAAAAGCCCCTAAGAGATCTTGGAGGGGTGGGGGGTTGGTCTTGGGTGGGGGGAAGCTACACTACAGAAAAGTAAAAAAAAAAATATATTCAAAAACACATTTTTTTTCTAAACTGGGTAGTACTTAAGATGGTAGGGACAATTGTTGGGTGGGGGAGGGAAGAGAGCTGTTTGGGAGGGATCAGGGGTCTGATGTTTCAGGTGGGAGGCTGAGCTCTACACTAAAGCTAAAATTAACCCTGCAAGCTCCCTACAAGCTACCTAATTAACCCCTTCACTGCTAGCCATAATACACCTGTGATGCGCAGCGGCATTTAGCGGCCTTCTAATTACCAAAAAGCAACGCCAAAGCCATATATGTCTGCTATTTCTGAACAAAGGGGATCCCAAAGAAGCATTTACAACCATTTGTGCCATAATTGCACAAGCTGTTTGTAAATAATTTCAGTAAGAAACCTAAAGTTTGTGAAAAAGGTAAAGTTTTTTATATATTTGATCGCATTTGGCGGTGAAATGGTGGCATAAAATATACCAAAATGGGCATAGCTCAATACTTTGGGTTGTCTACTACACTACACTAAAGCTAAAATTACCACAAAAAGCTCCCTACATGCTCCCTAATTTACCCCTTCACTGCTGGGCATAATACACGTGTGGTGCGCAGTGGCATTTAGCAGCCTTCTAATTACCAAAAAGCAACTCCAAAGTCATATAAGTCTGCTATTTATGAACAAAGGGGATCCCAGAGAAGAATTTACAACCATTTGTACCATAATTGCACAAGCTGTTTGTAAATAATTTCAGTGAGAAACCAAAAGTTTGTGAAAAAATTTGTGAAAAAGTAAACGATTTTTTTTATTTGATCGCATTTGGCGGTGAAATGGTGGCATGAAATATACCAAAATGGGCCTAGATGAATACTTTGGGATGTCTACTAAAAAAAAATATATACATGTCAATGGATATTCGGAGATTCCTGAAAGATATCAGTGTTCTAATGTAACTAGCGCTAATTTTGAAAAAAAAAAAATGGTTTGGAAATAGCAAAGTGCTACTTGTATTTATGACCCTATAACTTGCAAAAAAAGCAAAGAACATGTAAACATTGGGTATTTCTAAACTCAGGACAAAATTTAGAAACTATTTAGCATGGGTGTTTTTTGGTGGTTGTAGATGTGTAACAGATTTTGGGGGTCAAAGTTAGAAAAAGTGTGGTTTTTTTCATTTTTTCCTCATATTTTATAATTTTTTTTATAGTAAATTATAAGATATGATGAGAATAATGGTATCTTTAGAAAGTCCATTTAATGGCGAGAAAAACGGTATATAATATGTGTGGGTACAGTAATGAGTATATAATATGTGTGGGTACAGTAAATAAGTAAGAGGAAAATTACAGCTAAATACAAACACCGCAGAAATGTAAAAATAGCCTTGGTCCCAAATGGACAGAAAATGGAAAAGTGATGTGGTCATTAAGGGGTTAATATACTCTTTACCTCCGCAATTATCTTGTATCTTAGCCTCTGCAGACTGCCCCCTTATCTCAGTGCTTTTGACAGACTTGTATTTTAGCCAATCAGTGCTAACTCATAAATAACTCCATGTGAGTGAGTACAATGTTAGCTATATGGCCCACATGAACTTGCATTGTATAGCTTTTAAAATCTGTCAACATGCACTACATTAAGAGGCAGATTTCAAGAGATTAGAAATTAGCATATGAGCCTACCTAGATTTAGCTTTCAACAAAGAATACCAAAAGAACTAAGCAAATATGATGATGATGAAAGTAAATAGGATTATTTTTTTTTAAATTGCATGTCCTATCTGAAGTTCTTTTCACAGACTTGCATTTTAGCCAATTAGTGCTGACTCAAATAACTCCATGGGAGTGAGCACATTATATGGCACACATGAACTAGAACTGTCTAGCTGTGTGAAACGGTCAAATGCACTGAGATAAGAAGCTGCCTTCAAGTGCTTAGAAATGAGCATATGAGCCTACCTAGGTTTAGCTTTCAATAAAGAATACCAAGAGAACCAAGCATACTTGATACTAAAACCAAATTGGAAAGTTTTATGACATGCCCTATCTGAATCATTAAAGGGACAGTCAACACAACATTTATAATTACTTATTCCTATGTAGTAGTTAAAGGGACAGTCAACACCAGAATTATTGTTGTTTTAAAAGATAGATAATCCCTGTATTACCCATTCCCCAGTTTTGCATAACCAGTACAGTTATAATACACATTTTACCTCTGTAATTAACTTGTATCAGCAGGTAAATAACATTACAATAAAAGAACATTTATAACAATTATAAACTTTTTAAGCAGACCAGAAAGTGACTAAAACGTTTTATCACACAATACACACAGCCTGACTCACTCACCCAGCAGCAGCTGCACAGGAAGTAAATGGGAGGGGAACAAAGGTCAGTTCAATACTGAACTACATCTCCCAGAATACTCGCTTAGAAGTCACATGTTAAGCAGCAGTCAAACAGACAAAAGAAAATATGCAACCATTTCAAAGACAAATTGGATGCTTTAACATGCTTAAAGGGACATTAAACACTTTGAGATTGTAATATAAAATGATAAATTGTATATAATTAAACAACTCTGCAATATACTTTCATTATTTATTTTTTCCTATTTGCCTGTAATTCCATTCTGAAATTGTGAGCTTTTCAGTTCCTGTTAGAAATGGAAGTGCAGAACACTGTTAAATCCAGCACAACCATTGGCTGCACACTCTAATGACCTATGTATAACTGTCCCTAATTGGCCACAGCGGAGAAGGTAACACAAGTTACAACATGGCAGCTCCCAGTGTTTTATAGACACTAAAACTTTACACTTATTTTGTCACTTTTTAAACAACTAATGAAACTTTAAAAAATACATCTACATGTTAGTCATGGACTAATCTTTTCTTTGAATGCATCATTCTATCTAGCATGTATTTAGTGTTTAATGTCCCTTTAATGCTGCAAATTCATAAAATTAGTAAATGAGCACATTGTCACTGTCATATCCTCTACTAGTGCATTACAGCTACACTATATACATAAAGCTGCACAATATATATTAGCACTTTCACTAGCACTGAGAAGAGCTGCACTTTGTAGTAACCCCTTCACTAGCACAGTGTATAATCCCTTTATTAAGAAAGGGCTGCACAGTTGTCTATTTTATTAATTCCCTTCACTAGCACAGAGAGCTATATTGTGTATTAACCCTTCACTAGCACAGAGAGCAGCACAGTGTGTATTAACCCTTCACTAGCACAGAGAGCTGCACAGTGTGTATTAACCCTTCACTAGCACAGAGAGCAGCACAGTGTGTATTAACCCTTCACTAGCACAGAAAGCAGTACAGTGTGTATTAACCCTTCACTAGCACAGAGAACAGCACAGTGTGTATTAACCCTTCACTAGCACAGAGAACAGCACAGT
Source organism: Bombina bombina (assembly GCF_027579735.1). NCBI lineage: Eukaryota > Metazoa > Chordata > Amphibia > Anura > Bombinatoridae > Bombina > Bombina bombina. The sequence goes on from NC_069503.1 coordinate 105,456,544, forward strand.
CTGTATTTACCCCTTCACTAGCACAAAGAGCTTTAAAGTGTATATTAACCCTTCACTAGCACAAAGAACAGCACAGTGAGTATTAACCCTTTTTACTAGCACAGAGAGCAGCAGTGTGTATTAACGCTTTAATAGCACAGTCAGAGAGCAGCAGTGTGCATTAGCTCTTCACTAGCACAGAAAGCAGCACATTCTGTATTAACCCTTCATTAACACAGAGAGCAGCACAGTGTGTATTAACCCTTCACTAGCACAGAGAGCAGCACAGTGTGTCTTAACCCTTCACTAGCACAGAGAGCAGCACAGTGTGTATTAACCCTTCACTAGCACAGAGAGCAGCACAGTGTGTCTTAACCCTTCACTAGCACAGAGAGCAGCACAGTGAGTATTAACCCTTCACTAGCACAGAGAGCTGCACAGTGTGAGTTAACCCTTCACTAATACAAAGAGTTGAACAGCACTTAGTAACCCATTCCCTGGCACAAGCAGATGATTAACATGCATTAAAAGGACAACATTTATAACAATTATCAACTTTTTAAGAAGACTAGAAAGTAACTAAAACGTTTTATCACACAATACACACAGCCTGACTCACTCACCGAGAAGGGTTTAGCTGCAGACTGGAGCTCCACTCTAGACAGGAAACATGTGACCTCCACTCAAAGCTTTTTTTTTTTTTTTTTTAAACTTTAATGTAACAAACAACCTATAGACAATCATTCTGAAAACGAAACATTTTGCAGCTTTCTTGTTCTTCTTAATGTGCACTCACAGTGGTTTATGCTGTCATTTATAAGATCCCTGGAGTGGAGAAACTGACTGCGATCTCGCCTATGCTCTTTGGAACAGCTATGCGGTAACTACCACACAGATCTAGAAGCCATCTTGTGCTTAGCTGTGATCTAACTACATTGCGGCTTTGAAAAGTGGACCCTGTGTGTAATGTTCAGCGTAGGTCTGGGGCTGCTGCACAATACCCCCCTCCCAGTTCATGGGGTTATGCAATCCTGTTTTCGGATTGATTTACTCTACAGATAACAGACAAAAAGATGGCAATAAATGGCCACGTGCTGCTGCATGCAATAGAGAACATGCTTCATGATTGTTATGAACGGATCTGTATACACCTAGAAACAGAATGGAGAGGAGTACTCAATATCAGCTCATCCCAAGGTGAACCTCAACAATCTACGGAAAGAGCACCTGCTCAACTGGCTTCCTATAATGAGGAGAATACTGATGAGACCAGTTTGCTTATGCAGGCCCTTACGGAGGACGCTAGTCAAAATAATAGGGTGCTAGCAATGCCTAATATATTTGGTCAACCAGAATTTTCTGTTCCGGAGAAGGAGGTAGTTTGCCATGGAGAGATATTTGGTGGAGGAAGGAGTGCTTTAGTTTCAACTAGCCCTATACAGGCAATACATAACCTACAAGTCTGCAGGGAAAATACAATGTGTGGGCTTAGCAGTGATCCGAGAATTACAGCACATAGGGACGCTGCACGAAATCACATGACTTGGTTACCCAGGGTGTCAATGAATCAGGAGGCTCTAAAGTTGGCAGATTTGGTGATCGCAGCTAGCTCTCCTTTGCCCGGATGTAGAGGATAACCTACAGTCAGTGCGATCCTTGATGAGCCATGGGATCGCTCCTCCCGGTCAGTGTCCAGTCATCTGGTTTGTGTCTACCTCACAGCCGCTCTCTGCGGCAATCAATAGGACTGCTTACCGACAACCACTTCTGTACCCTGCTCATCCCTGCTATGCTTCTACTTCTCCACAGCATAAGAAAGTGGGAGTCGGTTGAACGGACTGAGTACTCACCTACACCTTGAACACGGGCCTGCTGCAGGCTGGTGTTTCTAGATGTCTATGTTTACTGTTCTCTCCAGTTTTACATAACAGTGACCCTAGTCATAGGCATTGCAGGTTTCAACATGGGTCTCCTTATTAACACATTGCATAGTAGCATATCTAGTCCATTGTAATACACCTGGTTTTAACCTTCATAATAGATAAAGTATTCATCTGATAGTGTGTTTCTTTTAAAATATTTTAACATGTTAAAGCTTAGGTTATGACTGCAGAATGTACCTCTATGTCATATATAACCCTGTAAGCACTTTTCCATAGTCTGAAACTTATTACCATGCATTATCACAATAGATGTTTGCTAAGACAACATATCCCATATAAGTCTACTATACTAACATCTGCCTAGAATGCTATAATTTCTCATATTTACACCTATAGTAGAAGTGCACACCTCTATGTTTAAAACAAGAATGCGGTTCTTCATCTAAGGTATATCCTATTTATTCAGTATAAGCTAGCTACTAAGTCAGCTATCTGTTTACTTTGTGTTCTCTACTAGTTAATAAATCTGTTTACCATATATTCCTAACTAATTCATACAGTTTATATATTCATATGACATTTCACAGAGGACAAGGAGGTCCAAGAGTGGATTAGTTTATTCAAATTATTTTCCCATGGGTCATCTTATTGAGAACAATAGGGTTCAAGAGGATGGAGGCTGGATGTGGTTAAAGGGATAACCACAGAAAAGAGTACACTTGTAGCACTCGAGAGCTTTTAATGATATGAAAGTACGAACTACAGCTTTCTTTCATACAAACACAGGGGTATTATACGCATTAAACACTGAATACTGATCAGGACTCTGTTTACTAGTATATTTCACCCCCTGTTGGTTGTATCTATACTACACGGCCTCCCTTTCAGAGACTCATATATAGAGATTCTTACCCTGGTATTATTAGCCTACTCCACTATTCTATATAATCTTACTTAGCACATATTTTGGTTAGTGTTTTTAATATTTTTTGTTTTCCGCAAATTTTAGCACTGTGTATTAATAAATGTTAAGTTTTAAATTTAGTTAGGTCCAGTATATTTGGAGACTAGTGTTGTCTTTACAATCATTGCACCACTTTGAGCCTTGTGATTAATTTAATCATATCATTAAAAGCTCTTGAGTGCTACAAGTGTACTCTTTTCTGTGGTTATCCCTTTAACCACATCCAGCCTCCATAGTCTACACACAGTACACAGCACCACAGACTCTTATATTACAGTACTGATCCGGGACATACTCCCAAGTCCGTCTTATATAGAGATCTAGAGCTTCTTAGTATAATAATCTTTCATCCTAACAAGTAGTGCCATTGGTTTTCTCTTTCTGTTACGAAGGGTTCAAGAGGAGCCTATGATGTTGTTAAGGGAACTCTATTATCTAAACATGATTGAAGGGTTTGTAAATACAATGTTGATAGTTTTAGCAGTTGTTCTCACTGAGAAATATACTTTCTAAATGCCATACAGGTAACTATAATTTAATTGTTGTTATGCTTGCAACTCAATCTGCATATATACTTATCAAGGGTCCAAAAGTGGCCCTGCATACTCATGGTTCATAAGTGACCACTACTATACCCCCCTATTAGTACACGCTACTGTTAAAGGCCCAAGAGAGACCTTAGCTCTTTTAAGGGAATCTTAGGCTCATAAGTCTTGATAACCTCAAGTAGGAGTTACCTTTGGTTATTGTACCCCCTTTTAAATAAAAGATATTTAAAAAAGAGGATATCACAGTTAATAGGTGCCTATTAGAGACCAAATCTAGTCATATGTTGAGAAATTTACCCTATGTCATACTATAAAGTTAATCCTAATACGTGCATTTCTTACTGTTACTCTGTAATTGTGCTGCACTTGTAATATTGCAATAACAATATTTATGTAATTTGCTGTGTGTGCCATTGATCTGTTTGGCACTTTCTTTTTGGAACTCTGTATGTTATATCCAAATAGTTTAAAAAAAAAAAAAAGTTGATTTAAAGGGACATAATACTCATATGCTAAATCACTTGAAACTGATGCAGTATAACTGTAAAAAGCTGACAGGAAAATATCACCTGAGCATCTCTATGTAAAAAAGGAAGATATTTTACCTCACAATCTCCTCAGCTCAGCAGAGTAAGTTCTGTGTAAAAAGTTATACTCAGCTGCTCCCAGCTGCAGGTAAAAAAATTAAAAAAAATGAAGAAATGAACAGCAGCCAATCAGCATCAGCAGTGCTGAGGTCATGAACTCTTACTGTGATCTCATGAGATTTGACTTAACTCTCATGAGATTTCATAGTAAGCTTCCTTTACCTGATTGGTGAAATAATATGAGAGTGCACGATGCTAGTCCCTTCAGATGTCCCAGGACAAACACACTAAAATGCTGCTTAGAAATCCTTTACAATGGGAGGTGGCTACTGAGGAACTTTTGAGGTAAAATATCTTTCTTTTTTACATAGAGATGTTCAGGTGATATTTTCTAATCAGCTTTTTACAGCTATGCTGCATCACTTTCAAGTGTTTAAACATTTGGGTATTATGGCCCTTTAAAAAAAAAAAAAAAAAAAAGCTTTGAGTGGAGGTCACATGTTTCCTGTCTAGAGTTAGCGGAGGTCACATGTTTCCTATCTAGAGTCAGTGGAGGTCACATGTTTCCTGTCTAGAGTGGAGCTCCAGTCTGCAGCTAGACTACTTTGGCTGCACATGAAGTAAATGGGAGGGGAACAAAGAGCTCCCAGAATACACTGAGAAATCACATGTTAAGCAGCAGCCAATCAAACAAAAGAAAATATGCAACCATTTCAAAGACAAATTGGATGTTTTAACTTGTTTAAATGCTGCAAATTCATAAAATTAGTAACTGATCACATTGTCACTGTAATATCCTCTACTATTGCATTACAGCTACACTATATACATAAAGCTACACAATATATATTAGCACATTTGTATTAGGTTAATTAGTTTGTATTAACCGTTTGTATTAACCCCTTCGCTAGCACAGTGTATAATCCAAAGCTAAGGCTGAATGGCAGGTGATCAGAAATCATGCATGTAATCTCGCACCAGTATTAACACTGACTGCAGCATAAACTATGCACTCAAAGGCGTCCTCCTACCTGCGTACTGCTTTGATCAAACAAAGAAGCCGATTTCTAGCTTAGGTCCCTAAATGGTTAACTATGTTTAGCAAATCATTCACACAAACACATTCATATTCATATATACAGACAAGTGGGTAATAATAGCTTGTTTCTCTCAATCTCAAAGTTGTACCCCACATATAGTGTCTGCTTAAGATATTGTATATGTATACCAGGATGTAATCGATGTAAGTAGTGTGCTCCAACTGATATCTAACAAGTGGCTAGATTACCATAAAAATCGTGAGTGAGCACTGCATTACTAGCCCCTTAATAGGGACTCAACAAAGTAACAAATTGGTATAACCTATAAAGTATCTTTGGCGGTTATTAGTCAAAGGGAACCGCTGGTGAATTGTTGTGTGTTATTTGCTAAGGACACGCTGGATACCAAGCCCCGCCAGCGTGTCCTTAGCAAATAACAATATACGATATAAATACTATACTTACTATACTATATAAATGATATACTATATAAATTAGTATAATTTAACTATGCTATGTGTGCATATGATGAAAGTTTCAATGTCTAGTAGTTCTAATCTATTCTTACCCATCTGAGACTGAGTCTGCAATAATAATAACTGGTCTGCTGAATCTGCTCTGCGCACGCTACTCTGCTGAGTCTGCTCTGTGTGCTGCTCTGCACAGTGCACTCTAGGTTAGATATTGCGCGGCGCCCGCCACCAGGATGTTCTTCTCCTCCTGTGTCCACTGTCCTCCAGAAACATAACTGACATCATCCCGCTAGCTGTGCAGGCAGCCCGCCTCCCTCCTGGCTTTGCTGCGTCAATCCCCGGCGGAGTCAGAAAGTCTGTCTGACAGATGGTCATGGCGGCACTGGAGTGCAGCCATCCATTCCGGGACAAAGCATTGCAGTCCGGGACATGTGGTCATTCTACTTTAGTACTACTTTACCTGGCACAAGCAAATGAATAACATGCACTAAAAGAACAACATTTATAACAATTATAAACTTTTTAAGCAGACTAGAAAGTGACTAAAACGTTTTCACACAATACACACAGCCTGACTCACTCACCCAGCAGCAGCTGCACAGGAAGTAAATGGGAGGGGGAACATAACAGAACACTGGAGCTCCACTCTAGACAGGAAACATGCAACTCCACTCAAAGGTTTTTTTTCTTTGCTTTTATTTTTTAAATCAACTTTAATGTAACAAACAACCAATAGACAATAATTCTGAAAACTAAACATTTTGCAGCTGCATACCCCTCAACTGTCCCGATTTTTGGGGTCTGTCCCGGGAAGACTGATGTCTGTTCCGCATTGCCATCATCCCCCGGGTTGCTCTACATTTTTTTAACGTATATATTTTTTTAAATTCTTATTGGGCCCAGGACTATCATGTGACCGCACACATAGTCAGTGCACAACGAGTGACATGGGCCGCGTTCGGAGCAGCGCTCAGGAGCTAGTGGAGGCGCTTCACTCCCAGCGATGACGTGGCGCTAGGTGACATCACAAGCAAGGGAGCTTCGAAAAAACGTTTGCATGTGCAAAGGGATCTGCTGCACAATAATGGACTGCACATGCGAACGTTTTTACTAAGCTCCCTTGTATTGTAGCTGCCTGCCAAGAATGAGTTCCCTAGTCTCTTCGCAAACATCGGAACTCTGACCCACCTCCATTCAGCTGCTCTCAGATCAGCCCCTGTAGCTTATCCTGCACTGAATAGAGGTGGGTCAGAGTTGCGATGTTTGCCAAGAGAGTGAGACTGGGGAAATCATTCTTGGCTCAGTCTGGGGATCAAAATCGGCAATTCCCAGAACCTCGCTCACACATCTCTAACCCGCCCACACAACGATCGCCAGCCCACCCCGTGAGGGAAATACACAATGCTTGAACATCAGGTCTTTGTGTTTACATACATATAATATGATTTTTTGTGTGCTCTAGATAATGTAGCCCATTTCTTTTCACTTTATACACTACGTATGAAGTGAAAAGAAATGGGCTACATTCTCTAGAGCACACAAAAAATCATATTATATGTATAAAAACATGGCAGCCTCCACAGCAACACGTGTGGGGAGGCTGCCATGTTTCCAAGAGTCTGAGCTTGCTCTGAAAAGTCCCAGCTTTTTCAGCACACTGGAAGCGCTGGGACTTACGTCACTAGAGCGCTCAAAAAACGCCAGCCATCTCATTTGCAAGTGTGAGAAAAACGCTCCAAGCGAGTTCCAGTTCGCTTGGAGCGCTGCCCGAACGCAGCCATGGCCAGTCACAGGTTTTTGACGCACATGCTGCTGTGGCTGCGTTGCATACCCCAATGAGTGTTGACTCTGCAGAGTTCAGTGTGAGGCTGTTTGAATTCATTGCAGAGGTGTGCCCCGCGGTGTCAAGGTCCGGAGGAGGAGACTACCAGGGTACCGATCAGTCACTATAAGTGGTCACTGACTCTCAGTCTGTTTTTTCTAAGAAAACTGTCTTAGACGAGTGACTCACTAAGAGTCTGTGCTGAAATGCACTTCTTGTTATTGTGCTCCAGTCTGGTGTGTGTCGCCGACGGTACATAGTGACATTATTGTGTAACCAATATTGATATTCAAGCCATATTTCCCTACATGACCTTTAAGTAGTATAAAAAAATATCTTAAATAAAAAGTTATTACCTTTTAGCTAGTTATTTCAATTCCATATTATGTTTCCCTGTTATGTTTCTTCATTTGTTAAACTCTATCAATAATGGAGACTTGAGGATTTAAAGGGATAGGAAAGTTAAAATAAAACGTGCATGATTCAGACAGAGCAGGTCATTTTAAGACACTTTTAAATTCACTTCTATTTTCAAATGTGCTTCGTTCTCTTAGTATCCCTTTTTTTAAAAAATGAATACGCACATATCATACACTAGTGAGCTGCTGCTAATTGGTGCCTGCACACATTTATCTCTTGTGATTGGCTAAATAGATATTTGCAGCTTCCTGTCAGTAGTGCAATGCTGTCCCTGCAGCAATGGATAACAAGAGAATGAAGAAAATTTGATAATAGAATTAAATTGGAAAGCTGTTTAAAATTGTATGTTCTGGGGGCGTGTCCGTGCTGTGTTCTAGATAGGACGCATTTTCTGTGAGCTCCAGAGGATATTTTAATAATCCGCCGATTATTATACCTAAACAGCAGGAAAGAAACATATCATCTAAGCACACTGCAGTACTGGATATTGCGGTGTACTGTATTTTCTTATTTTCAGTTGTTTGCATGAAACTGGAGGTCCAGATCGGAGTTTAAGGGCCTATGGCGGCGGCCTTCTTTCTCTAGGCAATCACCTCCCCCCCGGGTAGAGCCGGGTGATCAGTGCTGTCTGAGCAAGCAGACTTACTGAATCTCTACAATCTATAACACAGGACTGTTCTTTGACATACTATTAAGCAATTTTATACACTGCCGGGACCTCCAGGGGGGAAAAGCAATAACCTATGTCACAGGAAAGTGACCTAGAGCTCTGGGAGGACATGCCGGTTAAACTTGCTTTACTCATGCAACGGCTCATGGAGTCTGCACCTTATGACTTCCTTAAACACAGACTACAGGAGATTGAAGAGGAGACAGGACATCGAGCTGGGGTGCCTCACAATGTGAAAAAGTTATGGAGATTAGGCGCTTAATCTGCAAAAGGGATAAAGGTGTGTATGGAGGTCGTTAGCTAAATATGTAGAAAAAACTGGACCTTGGACAGAATAAGTGAAAAATTCTTCTACAATTTATTTTCAAAATAAAAACATGATAATACCAAGATAAAATAAATCACAATCCCTAAGTGTTGCAACACTATATCGATCAATTCATAAAATTTCTAAAATTCAGATATACATTTGTTTCATACACAAATAAAAGGATTTATCTGCTCTTTTGTATCCTTTGTTCAAAGATTTTAGATAGAATGTATTCTTTTATTTCAACACAATTAATAATATTTGTCTCTATTTGATATTTTATATCTATATTTCATCAACTTTAAAATTACAAATATGTAGCAAAAACTAACAATTAGTTAAAACAATTTAAATGCAAGATTATAAATGGTGTCCCCACAATGGCTGTTTACTTATATTGGTTGTAATTTTGTGTATCTAAAAAGTTCATCAAAGCATTTGTAAGTAATTGGAGATAAATTACTGAGGGCTGTGTTCTTTATCCTTATATTTATGTTGTGATATATTACGGTTTCACAGTTACCTCTTTGTATCCTCAGTGAGCTTAATTTGTAGAAAAGGAATGTTCCAAACAGTGTTTAGGGGTGATTTTCTTACCCTCTCTTGTGAGCTGTTACTACTCACGGCTTCCCAGCGGTTCCTATGTGTCCTCAGTTTGACTCTCAGACAAGGGGTTCCGGTAGGTAATTTTCTTTGTGTTACCTTGTCACTGGTCTTTGTAGAAGTGCTCTGATTACAGCACCAAACTGTAGACAATCCTTTTGTTTCTGTAACTTGCGCAAGTTAGCTTTTGTGTTTGTAGTTCCTCAATCTCCTGCACTTAAGTACTTCTGTACGCAGGAAAAAAACAGGCTAATAGAATGCGAGCTCAATCTGATTGGCTGATTGGCTGATTCCATCAGCCAATCAGAAAATTCCTACCTTAATTCCGATTGGCTGATAGAATCCTATCAGCCAATCGGAATTCGAGGGACGCCATCTTGGATGACGTCCCTTAAAGGAACCGTCATTCGTCGGGAGACATCGGAAGAAGAGGATGGATCCGCGTCGCCTGCTTCAAGATGGACCCGCTCCGCACCGGATGGAAGAAGATAGAAGATGCGGCTTGGAGAAGATGTTTGCCGGTCCGGATGTCCTCTTCTTGCCGGATAGGATGAAGACTTTGGAGCCTCTTCTGGACCTCTTCAGCACCGGATTATGGATCGCCAACCCCCGCTTGGGTTGGATGAAGATCTTGGAGCCAGGACGGATCGGTGAACCTGGTATGGTGAAGACAAGGTAGGAAGATCTTCAGGGGATTAGTGTTAGGTTTATTTAAGGGGGGTTTGGGTTAGATTAGGGGTATGTGGGTGGTGGGTTGTAATGTTGGGGGGGGGGTATTGTATGTTTTCTTTTACAGGCAAAAGAGCTGAACTTCTTGGGGCATGCCCCGCAAAGGGCCCTGTTCAGGGCTGGTAAGGTAAAAGAGCTTGTAATTTTTGTATTTTAGAATAGGGTAGGGAATTTTTTATTTTGGGGGTCTTTGTTATTTTATTAGGGGGCTTAGAGTAGGTGTAATTAGTTTAAAATTGTTGTAATATTTTTCTTATGTTTGTAAATATTTTTTTATTTTCTGTAACTTAGTTCTTTTTTATTTTTTGTACTTTAGATAGTTTATTTAATTGTATTTCTTTGTAGCAATTGTGTTTAATTAATTTATTGATAGTGTAGTGTTAGGTTAATTGTAGGTAATTGTAGGTAGTTTATTTAATTATTTTATTGATAGGGTAGTGTTAGGTTTAATTATAACTTAGGTTAGGATTTATTTTACAGGTAAATTTGTTATTATTTTAACTAGGTAACTATTAAATAGTTCTTAACTATTTAATAGCTATTGTACCTGGTTAAAATAATTACAAAGTTGCCTGTAAAATAAATATTAATCCTAAAATAGCTATAATATAAATGTAATTTATATTGTAGCTATATTAGGATTTATTTTACAGGTAAGTATTTAGCTTTAAATAGGAATAAGTTATTTAATAAGAGATAATTTATTTCGTTAGATGTAAATTATATTTAAGTTAGGGGGGTGTTAGTGTTAGGGTTAGACTTAGCTTTAGGGGTTAATACATTTATTAGAATAGCGGTGAGCTCCGGTCGGCAGATTAGGGGTTAATAATTGAAGTTAGGTGTCGGCGATGTTAGGGAGGGCAGATTAGGGGTTAATACTATTTATGATAGGGTTAGTGAGGCGGATTAGGGGTTAATACATTTATTATAGTAGCGCTCAGGTCCGCTCGGCAGATTAGGGGTTAATAAGTGTAGGCAGGTGTCGGCGACGTTGTGGGGGGCAGATTAGGGGTTAATAAATATAACATAGGGGTCGGCGATGTTAGGGGCAGCAGATTAGGGGTACATAGGGATAACGTAGGTGGCGGCGATTTGCGGTCGGAAGATTAGGGGTTAATTATTTTAAGTAGCTTGCGGCGACGTTGTGGGGGGCAAGTTAGGGGTTAATAAATATAATATAGGGGTCGGCGGGGTTAGGGGCAGCAGATTAGGGGTACATAAGTATAACGTAGGTGGCGGTCGGCAGATTAGGGGTTAAAAATTTTAATTGAGTGGCGGCGATGTGGGGGGACCTCGGTTTAGGGGTACATAGGTAGTTTATGGGTGTTAGTGTACTTTAGGGTACAGTAGTTAAGAGCTTTATAAACCGGCGTTAGCCAGAAAGCTCTTAACTCCTGCTATTTTCAGGCGGCTGGAATCTTGTCGTTAGAGCTCTAACGCTCACTGCAGAAACGACTCTAAATACCGGCGTTAGAAAGATCCCATTGAAAATATAGGCTACGCAAATGGCGTAGGGGGATCTGCGGTATGGAAAAGTCGCGGCTGAAAAGTGAGCGTTAGACCCTTTAATCACTGACTCCAAATACCAGCGGGCGCCAAAAACCAGCGTTAGGAGCCTCTAACGCTGGTTTTGACGGCTACCGCCGAACTCTAAATCTAGGCCATAGAAAATTACCTACCGGAACCCCTTGTCTGAGAGTCAAACTGAGGACACATAGGAACCGCTGGGAAGCCGTGAGTAGTAACAGCTCACAAGAGAGGGTAAGAAAATCACCCCTAAACACTGTTTGGAACATTCCTTTTCTACAAATTAAGCTCACTGAGGATACAAAGAGGTAACTGTGAAACCGTAATATATCACAACATAAATATAAGGATAAAGAACACAGCCCTCAGTAATTTATCTCCAATTACTTACAAATGCTTTGATGAACTTTTTAGATACACAAAATTACAACCAATATAAGTAAACAGCCATTGTGGGGACACCATTTATAATCTTGCATTTAAATTGTTTTAACTAATTGTTAGTTTTTGCTACATATTTGTAATTTTAAAGTTGATGAAATATAGATATAAAATATCAAATAGAGACAAATATTATTAATTGTGTTGAAATAAAAGAATACATTCTATCTAAAATCTTTGAACAAAGGATACAAAAGAGCAGATAAATCCTTTTATTTGTGTATGAAACAAATGTATATCTGAATTTTAGAAATTTTATGAATTGATCGATATAGTGTTGCAACACTTAGGGATTGTGATTTATTTTATCTTGGTATTATCATGTTTTTATTTTGAAAATAAATTGTAGAAGAATTTTTCACTTATTCTGTCCAAGGTCCAGTTTTTTCTACATATTTAGCTAACGACCTCCATACACACCTTTATCCCTTTTGCAGATTAAGCGCCTAATCTCCATAACTTTTTCACTTTATACACCTTTCTATCTGGGAAGTAGATAGTAGGAGAATAGGGCAAGGGATATTAACTCTTAAGCGCTAGTTTATTTAACCCCCTTTTTTTGTGCCTCACAATGTACCAGAGAAGTTGTGCAGGGAGCGGCACACCAGCATAGTCACTGCATATACTGTGGATACTCAGCAACATGCTCCCCACAAAGAAGACATCACTGGCCAGAGCAATGGGGAGTACCGATGTATGCTAATTTCCCTAAGAGAAGCAGTCCCATCGCTCACCCCCCTGTATCTAATGGCGGATTCATTACCGCTCCAAACTGACACAATGCCTATCTTGGGGGAAAAGAGCTACGATCTCTCATTGCAACATGCTGCAGACAAGAACTTTGGGACACTATCGCAACCTGCATTCCCAGTGAATAATGGGGGCATGAAACCGCACGAACAAAGAATGATAACCACCAGACCACTCTTTTATTTACCCGGGAGGCAACGTTCTAGCCACAGCGGGGCACAGCGAGATCTTTGCTATGTGGCGATGCTGTTTTGGACCCGTTCACGTTTTGACACTGGCTGAGGGACAGGTTCTGTGAGACACGCAGGGCGATAATACAGTATAAAGTAGTAATACTGCGTGCAAGCCTTACTTAGTAGTCCCGTTGACTGTTCTTTATGTTTATTACTTAGGCACTGATATATTGTGGGGTGGGCGGACTGAATGTTTATTTTGCTTGGGTGTATATGTTCTATCTCGATACCGCAGGAAGAGACATTCACAACGCTATAGGGGTTTCCACCTTGCATTTGTTTAATACCATATTACTTCCCTACTGGGGTGGCCTGAGCAATATGATGAAACAGCCAAACCCCATTGCAAAATTATTAAACAGTTGCTTAGCCACACCAGTGTAAATAAGAGCGCCATGCGTTTAAGCATTAAAAAGTCCTAGTTATACTCAGCGCCCTGCCCCTCCTCTCCCATTAGATAGTCTTGAACGGGATAGAACCCTTTTTACTCATGCTCCCACATTGTAGAATTGCTCTATATCAAAGGTACAAGCACCCTATGGTCCCCCAAGATAGTTTCCCCTGCGGGGCCCTGGCAGACACGCTTCCAGATACATTATCATATCACCACAACTAAGCACCCTATACTGCAGCCCTGTTCTTTATAAAGTTCAGTTTATGTCTTGTTAGTTTTTGTTTAGTTTGTTTTTCTATATGTATTATTCACATGTATAATCCCCACATTGGCTATACATATACATACAGGGCCCAAGAGAGGCCCATTCAGACTGATGGGGCAAAAATCGAGGTTGAATAATTATTGCTCATTTCCTTGTTTTATCCTCTTCTAATATCTTAACTTATTTTTTATAATTAATGTATAGTTGATAACGCCTGCATTGCTGGAAATGGGAATATTTATGTAATATCCTAGCAGAATCATATCCCAATGTATTAAATATTCATCGCATAATAATGCAACGAAAACTGAGTATCACATAATTATAGCTGTTGCATGGTTCTAAGTATGTGAAATACCTTTTTATTTTGATGTATTCCATGTATTTTTACGATCTGCTGTACAACCTCAAATTATCTCAATAAAGCTCGTTGAAAATTAAAAAAAAACAACAAAAAAAACGATTAAACATGCCAGCAAAAAAAAATAAATTGTATGTTCTATCTGAATCATAAAATAAAATGTTGGGGTTTACTATCTTTTTAAGTCTGCATTGTTAAATGGCAAAGATAACTGAATTTTAAACTCATTTAATACATTCCAAATGAACAAGGCTCCATGTGGCTAGATAAATATGGAGATACTGACCCTGTACCTAACATTGACACATTGTTGATGCAGATAAAATCATGTTAGATTTAGCACTGTTCATTCACCTACAGAAACTTCAGATAAGGCTATCACTTCAAGAAAACAATATTCTTCTTGGTTAAGAAATGCTGGTGCTTGCATTTGTTCAGATAAATTACACATTATCCTTGTTTATTCTACAAATTAGGGGCACGATCCGATAAATATCGCAGTTTGCGGCGCAAGCGAGGGAACCCCCGCCGCCCACAGTTTCAGCTCGCAACTCGAGCTATCCTATATATACGGCGCCATCAGAGGCTAAAGTGCCGTAAGTCTCACAAACCAGCGATGTCTAGAAATCTGCGTAAGTACAAATTTCTGGAGTTGCCAGTGACTTATGGCACTTTAGAAACTGCCGGCGCCTACAAAACCTGACTAAAGTTATAAAATCACCTGTACTGTGTAACACGCCTCCCAAACATAGCCCGACACGTCTAACCCTCTATCTGCAATCCCCCCTCACTATCCTAACAATAAAAAATGTATTAACCCCTAAACCACTGCTCCCGGACCCCGCCGCCAGCTATATTAAATCTATAACCCCCTAATGTGAGCCCCTACCCCGCCGCCATCTATCTTACCTACCCCCTAAAGTGAGCACCCTACCCGCCGCCATCTATCTTACCCACCCCCTAAAGTGAGCCCCCTACCCCGCCGCCATCTATCTTACCTACCCCCTAAAGTGAGCCCCTACCCTGCCGCCATCTATCCTACCAACCCTCTAAAGTGAGCCCCCTACCCTGCCGCCATCTATCTTACCTACCCCCTAAAGTGAGCCCCCTACCCAGCCGCCATCTATCTTACCTACCCACTAAAGTGAGCCCCTACCCTGCCGCCATCTATCTTACCTACCCCCTAAAGTGAGCCCCATACCCTGC
Source organism: Bombina bombina (assembly GCF_027579735.1). Classification (NCBI taxonomy): domain Eukaryota; kingdom Metazoa; phylum Chordata; class Amphibia; order Anura; family Bombinatoridae; genus Bombina; species Bombina bombina. The sequence continues at coordinate 105,471,749 of NC_069503.1, forward strand.
CGCCATCTATCTTACCTACCCCCTAAAGTGAGCCCCTACCCCGCCGCCATCTATTTTAAAAATATTAACCCCTAATTTAATCCCCCTACACCGCCGCCAGCTATATTAACTATATTAACCCTAATTATATTAGGTTTAATATAGTTAATATCGTTATTATATTATATTATATATATATTAAGTATAATAACCCTATCTAACTCTAACATCCCTAACTAAATTCTTATTAAAATACATCTAATTAATATTAATATTATTAATTAAAATATTCCTATTTAAATCTAAATACTTACCTATAAAATAAACCCTAAGATAACTACAATATAATTAATAATTACATTGTAGCTATTTTAGGGTTTATATTTATTTTACAGGTAACTTGGTATTTATTTTAACTAGGTACAATAGCTATTAAATAGTTAAAATAATTACCAATTTACCTGTAAAATAAATCCTAACCTAAGTTACAAATACACCTACACTATCAATAAATTAAATAAACTACAAATATCTAAACTAAAATACAATAAAATAATCTAAACTAAATCAGCCAGATTCAAGTTCAATCCGATTGGCTGAACCAATCAGCCAATCGGATTGAACTTGAATCTGATTGGCTGATTCAATCAGCCAATCAGATTTTTCTACCTTAATTCCGATTGGCTGATAGAATCCTATCAGCCAATAGGAATTCGACGGACGCCATCTCGGATGACGTCATTTAAAGGTACCTCATTCGTCGGGAAGTCGTTGTGCCGGATGGATGCTCCGCAGCGGAGGAGCGAAGAAAGAAGATTAAAGATGCCGCTTTGCTTGAAGACATCGCCGGATTGAAGAAGACTTCACTGCCGCTTGATTGAAGACATCGCCGGATGGAAGAAGACTTCACTGCCGCTTGATTGAAGACATCGCCCAGATGGAAGAAGACTTCACTGCCGCTTGATTGGACATCGCCCGGATCGAATGAAGAGTTCAGCCCGGCTAGGTGAAGACAAGGTAGGGAGATCTTCAGGGGGGTAGTGTTAGGTTTTTTTAAGGGGGGTTTGGGTGGGTTTAGAATAGGGGTATGTGGGTTGTAATGTTGGGGGGTGGTATTGTGTTTTTCTTTTACAGGCAAAGAGCAGAATTCTTTGGGGCATGCCCCGCAAAAGGCCCTTTTAAGGGCTGGTAAGGTAAAAGAGCTTTGAACTTTTTTAATTTAGAATAGGGTAGGGAATTTTTTTTATTTTGGGGGGCTTTATTATTTTATTAGGGGGCTTAGAATAGGTGTAATTAGCTTAAAAATCTTGTAATATTTTTTTTATTTTTTGTAATTTAGTGTTTGATTTTTTTGTAATTTAGTTTAGATTATTTTATTGTATTTTAGTTTAGATATTTGTAGTTTATTTAATTGATTGATAATGTAGGTGTATTTGTAACTTAGGTTAGGATTTATTTTACAGGTAAATTGGTAATTATTTTAACTAGGTAGCTATTAAATAGTTATTAACTATTTAATAGCTATTGTACCTAGTTAATATAAATACCAAGTTACCTGTAAAATAAATATAAACCCTAAAATAGCTACAATGTAATTATTAATTATATTGTAGCTATCTTAGGGTTTATTTTATAGGTAAGTATTTAGATTTAAATAGGAATATTTTAATTAATAATATTAATATTAATTAGATTTATTTTAATAAGAATTTAGTTAGTGATGTTAGAGTTAGATAGGGTTATTATACTTAATATATATATATAATATAATAACGATATTAACTATATTAACCCTAATATAATTAGGGTTAATATAGTTAATATAGCTGGCGGCGGTGTAGGGGGATTAAATTAGGGGTTAATATTTTTAAAATAGAGGGCGGCAGGGTAGGGGCTCACTTTAGGGAGTAGGTAAGATAGATGGCGGCGGGGTAGGGGCTCACTTTAGGGGGTAGGTAAGGTAGATGGCGGCAGTGTAAGGGAGTCACATTAGGGGGTATGTAATGTAGCTTGCGACGGTGTAGGGGGATCACATTAGGGGGTTATACATTTATTGTAGGTGGCGGCGTGGTCTGTGTGCGGCGGTTTAGGGGTTAAATACTTTATTAGGGATTGCGGCGGGGGATCGCGGTTGACAGGTAGATAGACATTGCGCATGCGTTAGGTGTTAGGTTTATTTAGCAGGTAGTTTAGGGAGTTACGGGGCTCCAATAGACAGCGTAAGGCTTACTACGGCTGCATTTTGTGGCGAGGTGAAAATGGAGTAAGATTTCTCCATTTTCGCCACGTAAGTCCTTACGCTGTATATTGGATACCAAACTGCGCTGGTTTGGTATACCTGCATATGGCCCAAAAAACTACGGGCGACGGCAGAAATATACGAGCGTGACTTCTAGGTTACGCCATATATGGGATACCAAACCAGCGCAAATTTCAGCGTCGCCGGCTTTTGCGGGCGACGCTGCATATCGGATCGGGCCCCAGAAGTGTACTACCTACCATCCTTGTGTATGTGGTGTGTCTGCATGCATGTGAATGCTGTGCAGTGTGTGTATTTGGGGTTTATATGCTGTGGGGTGCATGTATCTATATGTTATGTGTCTGCATGTACATAATGTGTATGTAATGTGAATGCTGTGTAGTGTTTATATGCTGTGTGTCTGCATGTATGTGTATGTGGTGTGTCTGCATGTATGTGAATACTGTGTAGTGTGTGTCTGCATGTATGTGTATGTGATGTGAATGCTGTGTAGTGTGTGTATTTGGGGTTTATATGCTGTGTGTCTGCATGTATGTGAATGCTGTGTAGTGTGTGTATTTGGGGTTTATATGCTGTGTGTCTGCATGTAGGTATATGTGATGTGTCTGCATGTATGTGAATATTGTGTAGTGTGTGTATGTGGTGTATCTGCTATGTACTATGTGTTGCTGAGTGTGTGCATGTTGATTTTTATGCTCCACAGTTTTTTTAAGATTTTTTATTTTATTTAGAATTTAATTTATATAAATTGGTCTAATTTTATTTTTGAAGGGATTTCCCATCCCTGCCCACCACATCATACTTTTGCCGTGCGCGCGTGGGGGGGGGGGGTACATACATACATAGTAGTAACATAAATAGTAGATAAGGTTGAAAAAAGACTGAAGTCCATCAAGTTCAACCTATACAAATCTAAAATACTTACAAAAAGCTCCAGTTAAGCTTAAATAACCCCATTAAAATGTGACCCATTTAATACTAGCAATCATATCCATGAATTTTGTTTATATACAGAAATTTATGTATCTGTGGTGTTAGTATTCACTACCTCCTTTGGTAATGAGTTCCACAATTTTATTGCTCTTACAGTGAAAAAACATTTCCGTTGCAGGAGATTAAATCTCCTTTCCTCCAACCTTAAATTATGACCTCTTGTCAGAAACAATTTTCTTGGAATAAACAGAGCTTCTGCCATCTCTGTATATGAGCCTTGAATATATTTATATAAAGTAATCATGTCACCTCTCAAGTGCCTTTTTTCTAAAGAAAACAGACCCAGTTTGGCTAGCCTCTCCTCATAGGTTAATTTTTCCAATCCCCTTATTAGCTTTGTGGCCCTTCTCTGAACTTTTTCTAGTTCTGCAATATCTTTTTTAGCAATCGGTCCCCAGAACTGCACTCCAAACTCAAGGTGAGGTCTTACCAGGGCTTTATATAATGACAGAATTATGCTTTCCTCCCTTGAATCAATGCCTCTTTTAATACATGCTAGTATCTTATTAGCCTTTGAAGCCGCTGCCCTGCATTGTGCACCCATCTTTAGCTTGCTATCTATTAATACTCCCAAATCTCTTTCCTCCTGTGTTTGGCTAAGTCTTGTCACATTTAAAAAATACGTAGCCTGCTTATTTTTACTTCCAAAATGTAGAACCTTGCATTTTTTCCGTATTAAATCTCATTTTCCATTCACTTGCCCATAGTTCTAAGTTTAGCAAATCCCTTTGTAAAGAGAGTTCGTCCTGCTCTGACCTAATGACCTTACTTAACTTAGTATCATCTGCAAAAATAGAGATGTTGCTATTTAATCCTTGCTCCAAGTGATTTATAAAAATATTAAAAATAACAGGGCCCAGTACTGATCCCTGGGGGACGCCACTGATTACCTTTGTCCAATCTGAGTATGATCCATTTACTACTACTCGTTGCTCCCTATCTTTTATCTAGTTATTTATCCATGAGCTAACATTTTCAGCTATTCCCAGTGCCTTAATTTTGTGCATTAATCTCTCATGTGGCACTGTATCAAATGCCTTTGCAAAATTTAAGTATATCACATCAACTGATTCCCCTTTATCTATATTTTTACTTACTTCCTCATAGAATCTAATTAGATTAGTTTGACATGATCTATTTCTCCTAAAGCCATGCTGATTAGAACTCATAATCTTGTTTACACGAATATGCTCATCAATATAATCCCTTATAATCCCTTCAAATATCTTCCCCACTATTGATGTCAGACTAACTGGTCTAAAGCTTCCTGGATCATCCCTGCTTCCCTTTTTGAAGACTGGCACCACATCAGCTTTACGCCAATCCTGGGGTACCATGCCTGAGGATAATGAGTCTTGAAAAATTAAGAGTAAAGGTTTGTCTATAACAGTGCTAAATTCCCTTAACACCCTTGGGTGTATCCCTCTTTCAAATTTGGAAATGTTGGGAGGTATGATGAGCTGTCTTGTTCTTAACCCCTTAAAAGGACATTGTACACTAGTTTTCCTATAACTGCATGTCATAGAAACTACTATAAAGAATAAGATGCACAGATACTGATATAAAAATCCAGTATAAAACTGTTTAAAAACTTACTTAGAAACTCTCAGTTTAGGTATGTTGAAAAGGTTGCTGGAAAGCCCACTGCAAGTGGGAAATAAGTCACCCCCCCTTCATTTTCATATGAAAAGACCCTTTACACAAACAGGAGCAAGCTAGAGTAGGTATATGACGGTATTCTCATAAAACTTTGGGGCTTGGTTAGGAATGTTATTTAAAAATAAGCAAAACTATACATTTTTTTAAAAAACAAACTTTATTGGCTATATAAATAGATCATCTAGATCTATGTCAGTGAGCTGCCTGTCAGTGTGTGTGGGTGTGTGTGTGAAGTGTCAGTGAGCTGCCTGTCAGTATGTGTGTGTGTGTGTGTGTGTGTGTGAAGCATCAGTGAGCTGCCTGTCAGTGTGTGTGTGTGTGTGTGTGTGTGAAGTATCAGTGAGCTGCCTGTCAGTGGTGTGTGTGTGTGAAGTGTCAGTGAGCTGCCTGTCACACACTGATAGGCAGCTCACTGACACTTCACACACACACACCACTGACAGGCAGCTCACTGACACTTCAAACACCACTGACAGGCAGCTCACTGACACTTCACACACACACACTGACAGGCAGCTCACTGACACTTCACACACACACACACTGAGAAGCAGCAAAAATGGTAAAATATATTTTATTAAGGCCGGGTGAAGCCACCCCCCATCATGCCCCCAGCCATACATCCACCATGCCCCCAACCACCAGCAAATTCAAAGTGTCCAGGAATCAGCTGGGCAAAAGGTAGCAACCCTACCGCTAAATGATGCTGCCCACCACACTTGTATTATGGCCAGCATTGAAGGGGTTAATTAGGGTGCTTATAGGGTTAATTTTAGCTTTAGTGTAGAGATCAGCCTCCCACCTGACCCATCTCACCCCATGATCCCTCCCCAAAAGCTCTCTTCCCTCCCCCACCCCACATTTGTCCCCTCCATCTTAAGTACTGACAGAAAGCCTGCCAGTACTAAAATAAAAGGCTTTATATATATATATATATATTCTTCTGCCTTTTAGGATCCCCCCTTAGCCCCCAACCTCCCTGATCCCCCACCCAAACAGCTCTCTAACCCTCCCCCTCTACCTTATTGTCCACCATCTTGGGTACTAATTTGCCCTTTATTTATTTAAAAAAATTTAAATCTACTATTTTCTGTAGTGTAGCTTCCCCCCCTCAATACCCTACCCCCCTCACGGATCCCTTTCCAAAAAAAATTCCCTTTCCATTTCCCCTCTCCCTCCTTCAGCTGTGATCAACACTGAAGCCATACTTGATCGCGCACATATGCGTGTGCGCTCCCGAAACCCGCCACCCGCCACCCGCCTCCTTGCACATTACTGAAACGGATACTTACAAGATTTGGAACATGCACCGGTGGTAGGCCGCCCACCCACATTTCTGCTAAGGCTCCCAACCACCAACGATTGGCACCACCTCTGTCCACTGCAGAGTGTGCCACAGAGTAGTCCTCTCTGCGTCAGTAACTCTGCAAATCTATTTCGTGGGGCATGCAGAAATAGTGCAATCTCGCTATTTATTTATTTTTTTCAAAGTAATTTTATTGAGGTTTAGTATGTAACAGTACAGACAAGGATTGCTTCAAAAGGCACAGAAGAGTACAAGAAAGGAAAAGTAAAGTTATTCATAATGGTAAAAATATGCAATCATGATTGTTACATCACAGATCAACTCAAATATACAAGAGATAAACCTCACAATTTCTAATTCTTACATCTCTACAAACTCTAGTGTCCCATTATACAATAAGAAAGCAAAGTCAATAATAATGAAATAAGAGTAACAACTCTAGTGAAGGTCTTCTCAGTTCCTGGCACACAGAAGAGAACCATAATTCTCTAATTTGCAAAAAGGGACAAGGAAAAAAATGAAATAATATTACCTAATGCCTCGTTTATATGAGCTAAAGGAAGGAAGAAAAAAAAGAAAAAGAAAACCCAAACCCTCTATTACCAGAGATCAAGGAGAACTATCTCGGAGTGTCTGAAGGGGTATAGTAGATAATCTATTTCCTTGGATGGGAGAATTCTAATAAATGTAGACAATTGTTTTGTTTTTTTTTAAAAAAGAGTTATTTCTTGTTCAGAAGTTAAGTTGGTGTCTAACTCTTCTATGATGCGTTGTTTTTTCAAATAATTTTTAGTTTCTGAGATACTAGGTACAGAGTTATCTCGCCATTTGGAGAAAATTAAGCTTCTTGCTGCCAGAAATGTCATGTTCATGATCTCTTTATGTTCAGAAGACAAAATGCCATCTGTGGAAAAAACAATCTCCGCCAGAGAGAGAGTTGGTATTTTTAAAATATTAATAAGCCAGAACTCTATTTTCTGCCAAAACTGCTTTATTCGAGGGCAGGACCAAAGCATATGGATTAAATCTGCTACCAGAAGTGCGCATTTAGGACATTTATTAAATTTAGAGTTGTGCCAGTTAAGTCCATTTAAAGGAGTATAGTAGATTCTATAGAGCAACTTAATATGAGATTCCCTCCAACTCGTGGATAAGGTGGATTTTTCCTGCATTGATATTTAGCTCAGGAGACATAAGATTCCATTTTTGTGCAATGCTTGATAGATTAGTTTTGCCAGATTGACTAACCATAAGATCATAGCAGGTTGAGATAGAGAATAGGTCATTACAAGCTAAAATGGGCCAGCTATCCGGCTTGACCCATGACCAAATCCAACCAATTTTTTTAGTAAGTGTGAGGAGATAATGTCTAGCTTGAAGGTATGCGAAAAAATCCTTATTATTAAGGTTACATTCCTGTCTTAGATTATCAAAGGTTTTTATAGATTGGGAATCTTGTGCGATAAACTGGGTTACAAAGGTTAAACCTGCTTTATGTCATTTTTGGAAAATTTGGGAGTGAATACTGTTACAGATACCCCGACTGGGTAGCTCCGCCAAATGGGTCCTGCTTCCTCCCTGCCGACTGCAGCTATGTAGCTGGCAAGTGACCACAGCCTGTAGCCACCCCTGATGCCCGACAGCATCAGTACCCAGGGTCCTACCCTGTGGCAGACTCCAGCTACCCAGACTAGGTAGCTCTGCCTGAGGGTCCTTCCTCTGCCTGGAACAGGCTGCTATGTAGCTCAGGAAAGTGATTCTAGCAGGAGCCCACCTAAATGACTAGACAGACTAGCATTCAGGTGAAATAAGAACTGATTTTATTGAGCAAAACACACATCTTTTATACACACACTTATCTAGATAAGAGCAGAAGACAATGCTACAGTTTTCCCGCCATTCCCGCCCCTCCAGACTGACCGGCGCCTCCATAGAAACCATAGTCCCACAGAATCCCAGCTCTCGGTCCCCAGATGCTGCAGTCCAAAAAGCAGCTTGATTCGTTATTGGGGACCAGAGATACAGCCCGTTGAAGTTATGGGGGTAGGGGTGTCCAAAACCCCCAGTTCCCAAAGCAGCTCCCCTCTGGTAATTCTCCCACCTCTTGTCCTCCCTAGGGGCTACTAATTGCCAAAAGAGCGGAGCTCTGGGACACATGGTTTCTGGAGTGACCAGGGGTAAAGTTAGCGGGTGTCCTGCTGTCCTGTGGCCAACTAGGAGTTCCAGGAGCCCGGACAGCCTGAGAGGAGTTAGGCGGGTGTCCATTGTGAGGCGGCCGACCGGGAGTTTCAGGAGCCCAGCCAGCCTAGGAGGGTTTTCCAGGTAATAGATCAGCTCTTCTCTAAACAAGTTTGGAACACAAAACTATGCAAACAAAAGCTTCCAGAGATTGTGGTTGCTCTGAGGAGCCCAAAACCAATGAGAAACAACAGGGGCAAGGTTGTAGGGGGGTGGGGGTTTTGGAATGGATATGTTAATTTTAAGTTTTTGACCCAGCTTTTTCCAAACCCGAATTATAGTATATATAGAGCTGAACATTTTTACTTGCTTTGGGATTGTACTCGCTGGGCAATGTATAAGAGCTACAGGGTTAAAAGGATAAAGTATATTTGCATCTAGATTATTATTCATAAAGTAGTCCTTATTAAGTATCCAATCTATCACAATATGAGATAGGAAGACCAAGCAGTAGCTATTAAGATCCGGGAGGGCCAGCCCACCAAATCTTCTAGGAAGATAAATGGCTAGATTACGAGTTGTGCGTTAGGGTTAAAAAGCAGCGTCCTAACGCTGCTTTTTAACGCCTGCTGGTATTAAGAGTCTTGCAGGTACAGGTGTTATGCTCACTTTTTTGGCCAGACTTGGAAATACCTCAAATCCATTTACGTAAATTGCGTATCCTATTTTTTCAATGGGACTTGCATAGCGCTGGTATTACGAGTCTGACAAAAAGTGAGCGGTAGACCCTCTCCTGTCAAGACTGGTACCGCATTTTAAAGTCAGTAGTTAACAGTTTTATGGTACAACGCCGTAGCATAAAACTCTTAACTAAAGTGCTAAAAAGTACACTAACACCCAGAAACTACCTATTAACCCCTAAACCGAGGCCCTCCCGCATCACAAACACTAAAATAAAAAAATGTAACCCCTAATCTGCCGAACCGGACATTGCCGCCACTATAATAAATATATTAACCCCTAAACTGCCACACTCCCGCCTCGCAAACACTAGTTAAATTTTATTAACCCCTAATCTGCCGGCCCTAACATCGCTGCCACCTACATTATATTTATTAACCCCTAATCTGCCGCCCCCAACGTCGCCTCTACTATTCTAAATTTATTAACCCCTAAACCTAAGTCTAACCCTAACCCCCCCTAACTTAAATATAATTTAAATAAATCTAAATTAAATTCCTATCATTAACTAAATTATTCCTATTTAAAACTAAATACTTACCTATAAAATAAACCCTAAGCTAGCTACAATATAACTAATAGTTACATTGTAGCTATCTCAGGGTTTATTTTTATTTTACAGGCAAGTTTGTATTTATTTTAACTAGGTAGAATAGTTACTAAATAGTTATTAACTATTTAATAAATACCTAGCTAAAATAAATACAAATGTACCTGTAAAATAAAACCTAACCTAAGTTACAATAATACCTAACACTACACTATAATTAAATAAATTAAATACAATTAAATACAATTAAATTAAATTAGCTAAAGTAAAAAAAAAAAAAACACTAAATTACAGAAAATAAAAAACAAATTACCAGATTTTTAAACTAATTACACCTAATCTAATCCCCCTAACAAAATAAAAAAGCCCCCCCCAAAATAAAAATAAAAATAGACGACAGTTTGTTAATGGAGATTCGTGGTCTTTTGCATCTCCAGATAAAATATCGGAGTGCAACATTCAGGCTCCTCCGGTCCTTAGATTTAAAAATAACTGGAACATTTTGCAGAGCATAAAGAATTTTCGGGAGAAGAACCATTTTAAACAGTGCTATATGTCCTGGTAGTGATAGTGGAAGATTTTGCCAGTTCCTCATATAATCTTTTTTATTTTAAGATCTGGGAAATATTGAGGTTATACCAGTTCTTTGGGTTTAGCGATATGTTAATTCCAAGATATTTAAATAGACAACATTTTTGAACGGTGTATCAGTTAAAGAGGAATTGTTCTTATTAAGCCATAGGAGTTCAGTTTTAGAGTTGTCAATTTTATAGCCCGAAAAAGTTCCAAAGATCTCTATGAATGATAGTAACTTTGGAATATTAATTCTAGTATTAGAGATATATACCAGTACGTCATCGGCATATAAAGCAATTTTTGTTCTAGGGCACCAATCCTGGTCCCCTGAATCTGCTGTCTAATCTTAAGGGCTAAGGGCTTAATAGTGAGGTCAAATAGGAGAGGTGAGAGTGGACAACCCTGTCAGGTGCCTCTTTGAAGACTGATTAGTTTGGATCCCAAATGATTAACACTAAGTTTTGTTGATGAGTTTTCACAAAGACTATTAACAAAGCACAGGAAGTTATCTTTAAATCCAAAATGGGTAAGCGTTGCTAAGAGATGTTGATAGTGCACTTTTTCAGTATCAATCGTGATGACTGCAGAGTCTACTTGACCATGTGTAATATCTTTGCGTGAATTGTGAAAATAGTCAAGAACCAACAATAATTCTCTAATCTTAGCTGCTGAGTTGCATTTGAATAAGAAGCCCGCTTGGTCTTTGTGAATAAGGATCCCTATTTCCAGTTGTAATCTTTTTGATATAATAGATGTAAGAAACTTAGAATCAGAATTAAGTAATGCAATAGGGCAATAAGACTCCTTTTTCAGAGGGTCTTTCCCTTATTTTAAGATTAGAGATGTAGTGGAGGCCGCAAAAGCCAGGGGAACAGGATTGTTATCAATATATAAATAATTTAAAAGAGTTTTTAAGTGGGGAGTGATAACTGGAGCCAATTTTATAAAATTCATTTGGCAAAGCGTCTGGGCCAGGGGCTTTGTCCAGGCGTGAGTCTTTGATAGATTGGAGAATCTCCTGATCAGAGATAGGGGCATTGATTCTAGCCAATGCGGCATCATCCAGAGATGGATAGCTAAGATCATTCCAAAAATGTTCTGAAGCATTCATATCAGAACTTCGGAGAGAATATATATCCCTATAATAGTTGATAAAGACCTCAATGATTTCTTTTGGAGTTTGGAACAAGGTACCATGCTCCTGAATTGATTCAATTGTAGAGTTCCCCAGTATATTTTTAACTAAGCTGGATAACAATTTACCTGCCTTGTTACCATGACGATACAATTTAGCTTTTATTTTAGGTCAACCTGCGCAGCTGACTGCATTAGGTAAGTATCTCTCTCTCATAAAAAAGGTGTATGTTTTCCAGTTCACTAATGTGGGTTGACTGAGGTATCTATCGTAAGCGTTAGTAAGGGCTCTCAGAACTTCATTTTCTTTTACAGTTGCCTTCTTCTTGAATGCAGTCATGTAGGCAATGATGTCTCCTCTTAAGACTGCTTTCCTGGCTTCCCAAAATAGATTTGGGTTTTCTACTGTATCTAAATTCATAGAGATAAATTCGGTCATTTAAAATTTAACCAGTTTTTGGACTTTGAATTTTTAATAAGAAATTTTGGAAAGAAAAAGTGGCGTAGGCTAGATGATTTTTTATATAAGGGGATATCTAAGATGATCGGAGCATGATCTGAAATAGCAATTTGCATAATTCAGGCTTTAGCCCCCTTTTTTAGCAACTTGTCATTGACTAGGAATAAATCAATTCTAGATAAAGAATTGACATTTCTAGCTCTACAAGTAAAATTTCTTTGAGTTGGGTGCTGTATTCTCCAAATATCTTTAATTGCCAGATTTCTAAATAGAGTTTTAAACATCTTAGCTTCTGATTTATCTCTTTTAGAGGTGAAGAAGGTCCGGGAGTGCCTGAGTCTATAAAGGACAAGACTGTCCACAGCACCAGTAAAGTTAAAGGAATCTTCTTTATTAAATGTTTAAAAGCATACAAGACAGGTATGCGACGTTTCGAGACCGCAGTCTCTTAATCATGCATACACAGTAATGCACCTGTCTCTTAATTTAAAGGCAGTGTCAACCAATCACATTCAGTATCCAAGGTAACACACCTTGTGCTTGGATTAACCTTTTCATCTCTTATTTAATCATATGTACAATTGTGATTTGAGTATATAGATTCTGCCATCCACAAAATAGAGACATAAATAAAAACAATGTATTTACACTAAGAACAGGTAAATTACAGAACATAGGTAAAAAGCAGATGTACACTTACAGAAATATAATCACATCTCGATTTTGCAACTCTTTTAATTTAAAGCATTTAGACAAAGCAATGTTATTATTTTTTACAATGTATGAACCCTTTATTTTAATCCTACAGAGCACGAGATATAAAAATTATCCTGCATGAACCATATATAACTTAGTTTAAATTTATAACTCTAAACCTTAGAAATACACTCCTGATACAACAATCAAGATAGTAAGTAGAGGGGAACTTAGACTTGTAATAAGAAGATTTTTAACATAATACTTCCAAAAAGGGATACAAAAGTGAGTTTGCTTAAAGGAAGACCGACAGATCCCATTCTCTGTTTAACCCTTTAGGGTACATGGAATCCAACCTGTGGATCCAAAATGCCTCTCTTTGTTTCAGAAACATTTCTCTGTCACCTCCTCCTCTAAGCACTCCCACTTGATCAATGATTTGCCAACGTAACTGGCTAATTTGATGGCCAAATTCCACAAAGTGGCAAGCTACTGGAGCCTTATCATCTTTCTTTCTAATGTTTGACTTATGTTTGTTGAGTCTATTTCTCATGCTTTGGGTCGTTTCACCTACATAGATACGGGCACATGGGCATTTAATTATATATACCACATATGTGGACTCACATGTGTAATGTGATTTCAACTTAAATTTATGACCATTTATAGGATGTACAAATTCCTTGCCCTTGATAACCGAATTACAATTACTACACCCTAAGCATGGGTAACAACCTACATTCCTCTCAGTGATATACCTTTCTTTATTTGGTCGTTTAGATCCTAAGTCTGATTTTACTAGAAAGTCTCCAAGATTTTTAACACGCTTGTGGGCCATAATAGGTTTGTTCTGCAATGCTTTTATTTCTTTATTACAATCCTGGATGATGTGCCAGTGCCTTCTTATAATCTTAGATATCTTATTACTGTGCTCATTATGTTGGGATATAAAGATCAATTTATCATCTTTAGCTTGTCCTGCTTTATCTCTATCCCTTACTCTATGTACATTTTGTATCTCTTGATTAATGAGCACTGCAGGATACCCTCTATCTAGAAACTTTTTGCCCATTTCCTTAAACCTAATTTTTTTGATTTCTTGCTCACTGACAATTCTGTCCACCCTAATAAGTTGACTCCTAGGTAATGAGTCCTTTAACCTGTTGTTATGAAAGCTATCGTATCTTACAAGGGTATTGCGATCTGTTTCTTTGCAATGTATATCAACTTTTAATTCAGTACCCTTTTTGTATATCTCAGTGTCAAGAAACACCATCCTTTCTTCACTTAAATTTAAAGTGAACTCCAGGCCTGCTACCTCATGATTGATCTCATCTACAAAGCGGACCAGGGAGTCCCTGCTGCCCCACCATATGCCAAAGATGTCATCTATGAATCTCCACCAGGTGGCGCCATACTCCTGAAAGAGCTGGTTGCTATAGACAAACTTTTCTTCAAAAAAATTAATGTACAGGTTGGCATATGATGGGGCAGCATTAGACCCAAAGCATGAGAAATAGACTCAACAAACATAAGTCAAACATTAGAAAGAAAGATGATAAGGCTCCAGTAGCTTGCCACTTTGTGGAATTTGGTCATCAAATTAGCCAGTTACGTTGGCAAATCATTGATCAAGTGGGAGTGCTTAGAGGAGGAGGTGACAGAGAAATGTTTCTGAAACAAAGAGAGGCATTTTGGATCCACAGGTTGGATTCCATGTACCCTAAAGGGTTAAACAGAGAATGGGATCTGTCGGTCTTCCTTTAAGCAAACTCACTTTTGTATCCCTTTTTGGAAGTATTATGTTAAAAATCTTCTTATTACAAGTCTAAGTTCCCCTCTACTTACTATCTTGATTGTTGTATCAGGAGTGTATTTCTAAGGTTTAGAGTTATAAATTTAAACTAAGTTATATATGGTTCATGCAGGATAATTTTTATATCTCGTGCTCTGTAGGATTAAAATAAAGGGTTCATACATTGTAAAAAATAATAACATTGCTTTGTCTAAATGCTTTAAATTAAAAGAGTTGCAAAATCGAGATGTGATTATATTTCTGTAAGTGTACATCTGCTTTTTACCTATGTTCTGTAATTTACCTGTTCTTAGTGTAAATACATTGTTTTTATTTATGTCTCTATTTTGTGGATGGCAGAATCTATATACTCAAATCACAATTGTACATATGATTAAATAAGAGATGAAAAGGTTAATCCAAGCACAAGGTGTGTTACCTTGGATACTGAATGTGATTGGTTGACACTGCCTTTAAATTAAGAGACAGGTGCATTACTGTGTATGCATGATTAAGAGACTGCGGTCTCGAAACGTCGCATACCTGTCTTGTATGCTTTTAAACATTTAATAAAGAAGATTCCTTTAACTTTACTGGTGCTGTGGACAGTCTTGTTTGTTATATATTTCGGAGCTGGAGGTCGCCGGCTCGACCAATTTGCATCAAAGCCTAGGAAGGCATTGCCCGGTGCCGGTCTCACCTTACAGTGCTGTATCTATATGAGCGACCGGGGACACGAGCAGGAGGGCTAAAGATTAAGGACATTTGAATACGAATAAAACCTTTAAAGATGGAAAAGCAACAAAAGACAGATGGTAACAAAGTATTCATGTACACTGAAATGGAAGCAGCACGTATAACCACTTTAAACAGAGGATCTAGAGACTTTTTGAAAACCATACCCATCCAAGACCATGAGAAAAAATTTGAAAATCTAAAGAGCAAGAATGTAGCTTGGGATCTACATATTACAACATTATCTGAATATCACAGGGTCAAAAGGATTCCGAGAGGCCTACGGATGAACACCCGCCCCACATTATTACGTGAGAATGAAGAATACTGTGATAAATTCGAGGCTATTTTGAATAAATGCAGTTATGATTTAATAACCCTGACCGTCGAATATCTACTTAAAGATGTGGAAAGACAAGAAAAAGATATAGAAACCTGCAGAAATGAATTGGTAAAATCACTAACAGCTGAAGCCTTGGACGAATTCCTGAAAAAAACAGATGAAAAAATATCTGACCTGAAAAAACAGATTCAGGAACGGAAGCAGTTAAAATTCGTCCTTGATGAAGATGATTATATGAAAGGCAGAGTCTACAAGTGGAGGTCGGGTTACTTCGAGTCACAGAGGGGATTCCCCATTACATCACAGCGACGCCAAGGGCGATATACCAATCAGCAGCAGAGACGTAAGGAAGGGGGCAGAGCTACAACAGATACGTCATCCGGATCATCATCACCTTTTTTATCCAGCAGCGAAGACGGAGCCACAGAGGTGGGAGGAAACACCGGCGGAGAGCAGTCCAAGCGGATGAAGACGAGGGGACCAGGCAATCGGAAGCCCCGGAAACAGTAATTAACATTTCAAAAACCAAATTGGAGAGCAGTGAGTACGAACTTTTAGAAAAAGGGTTATCCTTTTGCCCCTATAAAGACCTGGACTTCTTTGAGTTAAACAAAGATTTATTTAGATTTTTCAGAAGTATAAAATTGAAATTGTTTTTTGGTAATAAACATATTGGCATAAATGACAACATGTTAAGTAAATCTTACAAATGCTGTGCTATCACCCCAAAAAGGTATAACCTATACAAAAAGAGTACATTTACACCACAGGTACACAACAGCAGTCTAGACACATTTATGAAATTGGTTATGTCTGATATTAAAGAATTGGAAACAAAGGTAACCAAGGATAGAAAAAGGAAAAACTTGAATTTATCTAAAGTTGAACGAGAGGCCATTAAAACTATTAAACAAAAAGATAATGAAATTATAATTAAAAGAGCAGACAAGGGCGGAGCCACCATAGTCCTAGACAAAGAGTACTATATAAATGAGATTCTGACACAGCTACAAGATACTGACACCTATCAGAAATTAGACACCAACCCTATTTTTAAGATCCAAAAAGAAATCAAACGTATTATAACCAATGCCATTAGAGCAGGTATCATTGATAAAAAAATGGGAGAATACTTATATAGAGAACATCCTAGAACCCCTATTTTTTATACTGTACCGAAAGTACATAAAAATATGCAAAGTCCTCCGGGGCGTCCCATAGTATCCAATGTTGAATCTGTATTTTCCAATATTGCTGTTTTTTTTGATAAATTGCTGCAACCGTATGTAGAAAAAATGTCCTCATACATTAAGGATACAAGTGATTTTATCAGTAAATTATCCACATTAGAATTAGACTGCTCCAAATGCATAATTTACACACTAGATGTAAAGAGTTTATACACCTCAATAAAGCATGAGAGTGGCATTGGTATAATAAGACAAATGTTAATAACATCAGGAGAATATAATTTGCAACAAATTGATTTTTTTGAAGAATTACTGAGAGTGGTGTTATTTTATAATTATTTCATTTTCAGGGACTCTTGGTATATACAAAAGAAGGGAACGGCCATGGGGTCTAATGCTGCCCCATCATATGCCAACCTGTACATTAATTTTTTTTAAGAAAAGTTTGTCTATAGCAACCAGCTCTTTCAGGAGTATGGCGCCACCTGGTGGAGATTCATAGATGACATCTTTGGCATATGGTGGGGCAGCAGGGACTCCCTGGTCCGCTTTGTAGATGAGATCAATCATGAGGTAGCAGGCCTGGAGTTCACTTTAAATTTAAGTGAAGAAAGGATGGTGTTTCTTGACACTGAGATATACAAAAAGGGTACTGAATTAAAAGTTGATATACATTGCAAAGAAACAGATCGCAATACCCTTGTAAGATACGATAGCTTTCATAACAACAGGTTAAAGGACTCATTACCTAGGAGTCAACTTATTAGGGTGGACAGAATTGTCAGTGAGCAAGAAATCAAAAAAATTAGGTTTAAGGAAATGGGCAAAAAGTTTCTAGATAGAGGGTATCCTGCAGTGCTCATTAATCAAGAGATACAAAATGTACATAGAGTAAGGGATAGAGATAAAGCAGGACAAGCTAAAGATGATAAATTGATCTTTATATCCCAACATAATGAGCACAGTAATAAGATATCTAAGATTATAAGAAGGCACTGGCACATCATCCAGGATTGTAATAAAGAAATAAAAGCATTGCAGAACAAACCTATTATGGCCCACAAGCGTGTTAAAAATCTTGGAGACTTTCTAGTAAAATCAGACTTAGGATCTAAACGACCAAATAAAGAAAGGTATATCACTGAGAGGAATGTAGGTTGTTACCCATGCTTAGGGTGTAGTAATTGTAATTCGGTTATCAAGGGCAAGGAATTTGTACATCCTATAAATGGTCATAAATTTAAGTTGAAATCACATTACACATGTGAGTCCACATATGTGGTATATATAATTAAATGCCCATGTGCCCGTATCTATGTAGGTGAAACGACCCAAAGCATGAGAAATAGACTCAACAAACATAAGCAGCAATCTTTTAGCCCCTAGTATGCTTAAGAAAGAAAAAAGAAATCACTCTTGGTTACACTTCAATGGTACCTACAAATGTGGAAAAAGGTCGTGCAAATCTTGTGACCACATATGTGTATCTAACACCTTTACTTCAGCCACAACTAAGGAAGTTTTTGAAACAAAAGGTTGTGTTAAGTGTGGTAACAAATATGTGGTATACTTGATAGAATGCACCCAGTGTGTCCGCCAATATGTAGGTAGAACCACCAGGGAAGTGGGGACTAGGATAAAAGAGCACCTTTCATACGTTAACCAAGAGAGAGCGGTCTCAGCTCTATCAAAACATTTTTTGGAGGTACATCAGGGAAATTTGAGCACCTTTAGGTGGCAGGCTATCGAGCAGATTGTAAGTCCCCCTAGAGGTGGTAACAAATTTCATATCTTATCCAGACAGGAGATCTACTGGATTCATAAACTCGGTAGCCTGCTACCTACAGGATTTAACTCAGAGTTTGACATCATTAATTACTGGCATAGGTAGTATATCATGTTAGCTATTCTTTGGAAGTTCAAACGATGAAAGGGAATTGACACTTAAGGTTTAAACTTGTACAATTCACTAAAAAGGCTTGCATCAGCAATACGGCTATAAACTATAGGAGATTTATGATTTTTATCATACTGGCATTAAATATTATATATAATCTTTTAAATGTATATTTTTGCTATTCATTGTTATTAATATGCCTTATCTATACTGAATTGTTATTAATATGCCTTATCTATACTGAATAATATGTAGCATGGTTAGCCTTAGTTTGAGTTACTATATTTTCATCCCTTTCATTTAAGATTAACAAATCTTCAGATACACTTTTTCAATAATTTGACTTTACTATGCATGTACTAACTATAAAGTATCAAGTCTTTCTTGCTATTACTATTATCATCATCTCATGTAAATTGTATATGCACTTAATGCATTTAAGTTATATAAACATTTTTTAGTTTTCTAATAATATACTGTGACCTTAATTTAAAATATGCTGTCACTTGAAGGGTTAAAGCACGTATGTGCAGTGTACAAACTACACCAATTGCAGATGGGTTGTGGCTTTAAATAGCGTACACCTGTAGTCTGCATTTTATGTCTAAGACTACGGTCTGAGTGACCGAAACCGGTCAGACTTTCTTTTTACTGCTCTTTACCCTTTGTTTCTTTGTATGGAGTCTGCCTTTTTTAATAGTCATTAATAAATTTACTATTTTAAATATACCTTACCTCTGAGTGACTTTGGACTTTTTTCTAAATACTTCTCACAGTCGTGGATGCTTGGAACTTCTTGGGAGATTTTTTTACATGTTCTATGTGGAGTACTGGGACTCCATTCCTATCATTCAGTTCCGGACTTTGCATCACAGTAAAACAGAGAGAGACGTGACCACGCTGAATCATCTGGAGGCGGGACCAATGGTGAGCACACACAGAGAGGGATCGTGCAGCGTTCGTGCGTAGGAGAAGTGACATGGTGAGTTTACAACCAACGGAGTTAAAACATCAGCCGGATTTCGACATGAGTGAGTGAACAGAATTACTAACCAGCCATCGGATGTCACAACAAAATAACAAGGAGAGCGACAGGTGATATACGAACATTGTGGTTATTCTGTTTTATATTTCATTCCCACCGGTTGCCTGGTTAACCTAGGAGGGTAATGTTTATTGGAAGCACTATTTGCAAGCTGCCGGGGGTACTGTCTAATGTTTGAGTAGTTGATTGGCCTCCCAAAAAGTCACCTGGTTGACTTGGGTTTAGGGCTTTTTCTTATGAAAATACAGGTTAACCCCTTCCTGGACTAATTCAGGACTGTCGCTTTGTTAATCTTCTCTACATAAAAGTATTCAAATCTGAGTAAACGGACAGTAGCTTGCTTGCTTGCCTCTCTAACTGTTTAACCTATTATCACCTGCATTTCATATCACACTATTTGCATGGACATTAACTCATTCAAAATGACTGCTACCTGCATGCTTTTCTTCCCTCTAAGAGGTTGCTTCAACTAAGCTGTTAATTAACAAAAGCTAATGACCAATAACCATCTATATATATGAATATCTATGAATGATCAGTAAATTTGTCCTGCATGACCGCTGCAAGTTGCAAACAGTAACACCTCCTAGCTCCCTTTGGTCCTTAAACAGCACCCTACTATGTTATGTCTGTGCTGATTGTCAACAAACATAAGTCAAACATTAGAAAGAAAGATGATAAGGCTCCAGTAGCTTGCCACTTTGTGGAATTTGGCCATCAAATTAGCCAGTTACGTTGGCAAATCATTGATCAAGTGGGAGTGCTTAGAGGAGGAGGTGACAGAGAAATGTTTCTGAAACAAAGAGAGGCATTTTGGATCCACAGGTTGGATTCCATGTACCCTAAAGGGTTAAACAGAGAATGGGATCTGTCGGTCTTCCTTTAAGCAAACTCACTTTTGTATCCCTTTTTGGAAGTATTATGTTAAAAATCTTCTTATTACAAGTCTAAGTTCCCCTCTACTTACTATCTTGATTGTTGTATCAGGAGTGTATTTCTAAGGTTTAGAGTTATAAATTTAAACTAAGTTATATATGGTTCATGCAGGATAATTTTTATATCTCGTGCTCTGTAGGATTAAAATAAAGGGTTCATACATTGTAAAAAATAATAACATTGCTTTGTCTAAATGCTTTAAATTAAAAGAGTTGCAAAATCGAGATGTGATTATATTTCTGTAAGTGTACATCTGCTTTTTACCTATGTTCTGTAATTTACCTGTTCTTAGTGTAAATACATTGTTTTTATTTATGTCTCTATTTTGTGGATGGCAGAATCTATATACTCAAATCACAATTGTACATATGATTAAATAAGAGATGAAAAGGTTAATCCAAGCACAAGGTGTGTTACCTTGGATACTGAATGTGATTGGTTGACACTGCCTTTAAATTAAGAGACAGGTGCATTACTGTGTATGCATGATTAAGAGACTGCGGTCTCGAAACGTCGCATACCTGTCTTGTATGCTTTTAAACATTTAATAAAGAAGATTCCTTTAACTTTACTGGTGCTGTGGACAGTCTTGTTTGTTATATATTTCGGAGCTGGAGGTCGCCGGCTCGACCAATTTGCATCAAAGCCTAGGAAGGCATTGCCCGGTGCCGGTCTCACCTTACAGTGCTGAGTCTATAAAGGGGGACCTGAGGTGCCATGTTAAAATCACCTGCCATTATTATATCCCCTTCACCGAATTGTAAAATTTGGGCTTGTAGGGACTCCCAAAAGTGTACCTCAAGATTATTTAGAGTATAAATATTGCATAGTGTGAATGTGTAAATTGCAATTTTAATTATTAAAAGCAAGAACCTGCTTTCTGGGTCATGAAATTACTTCATAGGTTAAATTTTTGCCTAGTAAAATGGCCACCCCTCTTTTCCTGCCCACACTGGGTGTAAAAAATACTCCTTAACCCAGGAGAATTTTAATTTCTTCAGCATTAAAGTGAGTTTCCTGGAGAAAGGAAATATCTGTGTTAAGTTTTCTTAAGTGTGTGATAACCGCTTTGCATTTTATTGGAGATAAAATACATCCAATATTCCAAGAAGTTATCATATTTTTAGTCGTAGCCATATTCCCTTAAAAAAAAAAAAGAAGAGAGATAGAGGAGAAGGAAAGGGGTAGAGAAAACGTACAAGGTAAAGAAGATCTTTGAGAGCCCTTCATTATTAAGTATAGGATTGTGCACTATGTGCAGACTTATAACTTTTGTAGTCTTCTACTTAATGCAATTTTCCTTACAAAATTTTTCAGCTTCAGAGGGAGAGTCAAAGAAATACATTTGCCTATTCAACTCTACTTTGAGTTTAGCAGGGTAAATAACTGTGGCCGATAGGCCCTCTTTAATCAATCTGCCGCAGACTGGGGAGAGCTCCTTCCTTTTCATAGATGTTTCATATGCAAAATCTTGGAATAACAGAATTTTAGATCCATTTAAAAAGATGGGTGCATTCTTGCGAAACAACTGCATAATCTTAACTTTGTCCTGGAACTTTAGGTATTTCACTATTATGGTTCTTGGTCTTGAATTAGTATCATCTAGTGAAGGTCTCCCCAGTCTGTGCGCTCTTTCCATGGAGAGAGGTAGGAGTTCCTGAGAGAAATTAAGTAGTTCTGGAAGAGCCCCAGCTGTGAATTTTATTAAATCTGCATATTGTTTAGATTCTGGAACTCCAATAATTCTTACATTATTTCTCCTTGAGCGATTTTCTAAATCTTCAAGCTTATTCTGGAGCTTTGTCAGGGAGAGGGAGTTTGTCTGTTTCCTAGTATTCTGTGTATCTACAAGATCTTCTAAGTCAGACACCCTTTGTTCCACTTCCTGAATTCTTGTGGAAAACTGCTTGATCTCATTAGAAAGGCTAAGCAAATCTTGCTTAATTTCTACCTACAATGGCTCAAACTTAGGATTTAAAGCTTCTAGAATACTGTTGACTAAGACTTGTGAATTAGTTGTGTCGTTATACCTTGTGTTAATTACTGGCTCAGGGTGCAAATCAGCCAGGGTCACAGATGAAGTTTTGTTCTTCCTATCTCTATGCCTGGAAGCCATGGCTAGAGGAGTGTTCTTATGGTGAGTTGGTGATTGTAAAAATGTATCTATACGTGGAGTGCATGAAAAGACGAAAGGAGAAAAAAAAACACGGAAAAAAGTTGAGTGAGTGCCAAAAATGATTGGGTTAAGGAATGAAGGGTGGCGAACGAGAGAAAAAAAAGGGGGGGGGCGGGGAAATAGTGTGGGAGGGAAGTGGGGAAGTGAGGAGTGCTAAAAAAAAGGGGTTGTGGTAAAGAGGTGCACTAAGACCATGTAATATACTAAAGTTTACCCTGTGCAAATAAGGATACCTTTAGCTCTCTTCAGTAGGTTCCCTAGTGAACCACAAAAGTAACAATAAAAATGAATGAATGAGGGGAGCGCCAAAAAGGCTAAGGTAAAAGGGAAATAGGATATACAATTTTAATACACGATTAGAATACACTCTAGTGGTTTAAAAGATAACTTATACATTAAAATACATGGATCCATGTCTACAAACCTACAATTTTAATATTAAAAGCTGAATTACAATAAAACACAGTAGTAATAAAATCGGAGTAGTAAAATCAACAGTATCCCAGTGGTGTCACAATAATAAAATACAGTTATACAGTAAAATTGGCAGTATCACAATAGTCTGGCATACACTGATGTGTAAGCGTAAACAGTGTTGATCTAGGTGAAATAAAAGGTGTATAGTCCTTAGGAGTACTCCTAATTAAAGGGTAATCTCTTCCTGATAGAATGTGATGTCTATAGTGTTCAAATGAGCGAAGAAAGTTGTCCAAAATCCAATGTGTCAATCCAAAATCACAAGTGAAATGAAAAAATACTTGAATGTGATGAAAATTTAAGTCAAAAAAGGTGAAAAAAATATGATAAAAAACTGTGAAAAAATGAAAAAAAAAAAAATGAAGAAAAAAAAAATAGAGAGTGTTTGGTGATCAAAAATTACTAATGTTAGAAGGATAGTGGGGGGATTTCTTATCTCTTCAAAAAAACATAAAATACTGCCAGTGGATATATAAAAATTCAAAAATAAAAATAAACATAAAAAACCTGTTGGAAAAAGAAAAAACAATATTGTAGAGTATATCAACTGTTAAGTTTTAGATATAGGTAATGTGCTTATTTGATTCTGTTGATGCGTTTCGGCCTAAAACTAGGCCTTTATCAAGACCTAGTTTTAGGCCGAAACGTGTCGACAGAATCAAAGTAAGCACATTACCTATATCTAAAACTTAACAGTTCATATATTCTACAATATTGTTTTTTTCTTTTTCCAACAGGTTTTTAAGTTTATTTTTATTTTTATTTTTGAATTTTTATATATCCACTGGCAGTATTTTATGTTTTTTTTTTTGAAGAGACAAGGAATTCACCCCACTATCCTTAGTATTTTTTGATCACCAAACACTCTCTATTTTTTCAATTTTTTTCATTTTTTCACAGTTTTTCATCATATTTTTTCACCTTTTTTTACTTAAATTTTCATCACATTCAAGTATTTTTTCATTTCACTTGTGACTTTGGATTATTTTGTATTAACATTGACACATTGGATTTTGGACAACTTTCTTCACTCATTTGAACACTATAGACATCACATTCTATCAGGAAGAGACTACCCTTTAATTAGGAGTACTCCTAAGGACTATACACCTTTTATTTCACCTAGATCGATACTTCAACACTGTTTACACTTACACATCAGTGCATGCCAGACTATTGTGATACTGCTAATTTTACTGTATAACTGTATTTTATTATTGTGACACCACTGGGATACTGTTGATTTTACTACTCCAATTTTATTACTACTGTGTTTTATTGTAATTCAGCTTTTAATATTTAATTTGTAGGCTTGTAGACATGGTGCACTAAGACCAGCCAAGGGTTCAAAGTCCAAGAGAGTTGCAGGGACCCAGAGATTAAGATTTGACGCCTACATGAATTAGACGATCAGTATGAAGTAATTAAGAGTCCTTACTTTTCCCTAGGGGAGCCTCCTCTACAAAGAAAGAGCTAAGGTTGAGGGGGCACAATTGCTGAAGTTACTGAATACCATGAGGAAGGCAGTGGAGTTATCCAATATACTTTTAGTGGCCCCTGTTAAAGTACCGAGATCAGACAGGGTCAGGAACAACGACAGTAGAAAAACATAAGAACAATTTACTAAGAGTAAATATACAAGTAATAAGTATCATTTTATTCTAGTATAGAAATTGTTATGAAGCAAGATTAGACCCACACAGATACGCCGTGGGGCCTGATTAGCTCCTGAAGTCAGGATGCCTTAGCTAGGTAAGAATAATGATCCTTGACCTTAATGGGGAAGTTGTTCCCCACTAGCACTTAGAGCAGGATTTCCCTTTAAATCTTAATCTAATTTTGAGGGGAGAGTAGAAGTATCATTAATTAATAAAAGGCTAATCAACTCCTAATTATATGGTATTTTCATAGATTTTAAATAAGTTGAATACTTTCAGAGAGCGATAAGTCAGATTATATACACAAAGATATAATTCAGCTCTTTCAATAGGGATCAGTTTAAGTACCAGATAAAGCAATACATACACTAGAGTGCAGCCTAAAGCCTGGAAAACAATTTTAAGAACCTTTAGAAAAAAGAAAAAAAAAAAATTGTCCACTTTAGGAATAACAGCAGAGCGTCCTTTACTTATAAGGGTAGGGTCAAAATATGTGGAAACAATTCACCCACAAGTAGTGCAATCAATTATAGGATCCGATATTTTAGAGATTTTTTCACTTTATTAGCAATATGGGATTCCAATTAAGCATGAAGACAAAACTCCTTTCCAATCCTCAGATAATCCACCAGAATGATTTTGGAGTGCTATACCGGGGGCCATTAAACACAAACAGTGTAGATAAAAAATATGTGAGGGCGGGAAAGCCTTGATCTCCTTCTCTCTTTTCCTTAGACTTCTTATAGGATTATTCAGACAGTAAGAAATGTAATTTATAAGGGAGCCACCTCTTAGGAAAAGCAGGGGATATAGATGGGAAAAACAAGCATAATCAGAGATTAAAAACCCCAGCAGCCTTTCCTTTATTTTTCCTCCTCCTTTCCCCTCTGTCCCTTTTTCGCAGCCCAGGGAGTCCAGTTGTTTGTGCAGTGAGATTAAATGATGTGCTTGCAGCCACTGGGAGAAGTGTATTTCTGGAGGTCCTTTAGAGATGGGTATGCTTAAATCAGGGCACAAGCAACCTCAGTTACGCAGAATATGAGGGCATTTATACAACAAAACCCCTACGACAATGACTAGGCAGGCAGAAAATAAATTACTTAAATTAAAGCAGCTAAAAAGTACTGCAACAGGGAATTTGTAGGCTGCTTATCGCTTTTCTCCTGGACTCCTTTGAAGCTCTGTCAGAATATTCAGGCTAGGGGAGGTGCTTTTCCCAGTCCGCACATTGCGAATAGTGTAGATCCCTCCTCACGCAGCATCCATGGGAGGGGGAGTGGGTTGCCAATATTAAAATCTTAAGCCTGGTCTTCTCACTCAGCTGTTCTGGAAGTTTTGTGAGACCAACTCTGCCACCCAGAAGGTAAGGTACGCACACACCCTCACGCAGCACCAGTGGGAGAGAAGGCTAGCGTATAAGCACAAATAGAGAGGCAGCGAGTCAACGTCAGGTGAGAGTGCAGACCGGGCTTCCGCCAAAGCGATAGCGTGATGGAAAGATCACTAGCAAGAGCTCCGGGTGGATCCTTCCTACAATTCCCTGCCTGCCTGAGTCACTCAGGTTCCCTGGCACAAGTATTGGCGTCCTCCGCCTCGGATACAAGCTGGAGCAGTCTTCAGACTTCAGATGAGCGCCTCAGTGTGACTTGACATCTGGCTCCTCCTCGGAACTCCCACGCTTGTGTCACGATCTTGCTATTTTTAGCGAGATTGCAGCAGAGAGAAGCCCAGGACTGCAGCAACATACAGGGTACGTCACTGGTCCTTAAGGGGATAACGACCAACATCGTACAGGGTACGAAATTGGTCATTAAGGGGTTAATGTTCATTCACAGTGGTTTATGCTGATTGTCATTTATAAGGTAACTACTGTGAGTGAACATTAAGAACAAGAAAACTGCAAAATGGCTGAAGTTGGCTTCTTATTCAGTCAGCTTCTTTTTCTGCAACCTGTTGCAATTTGCAAAATAAAGCTTTATAAGCAAAATATCTAGCATTATTTTTATTTCAAATAAAATAATAAACTTTCCAAAAATCTAAACAAACTTACATTTTATAAAATAAAATTATCTTATATTGCAATAAACAGATGGCAAACATGGCACAATTGTGATTATATTTTAAATAAGTAACTGGTATTTTAAAAGGGATAAAATCCTTTGAGCCATTCATTTATGTGTGGATATATACAGGGCGTGAACCCATCATAGAACAGACATTATCAGCCTTGCCCAATGCTTTTTATGGCAAACAATCTTGTGCCAACCTTGCCACTTCATATATTTTTTCTTATCTGAATAAGTAACTGGTATTTTAAATGGATTAAAATCCTTTAAGCCACTAATTTCTGTGTGGATATATATAGGGCGTGAGCCCCTTCATATGATAGACATGTTCTCAGCCTGTCCAACGGTTTCTATGGCAAACAAACTGGTGCCAACCTTGCCACTTCCTATGTTTTACCTTTTTTGAATAAGTAACTGGTATTTTTAAATGGTTAAAATCCTTTGGGCGTATCATTTCTGTGTGGATATATGTACAGGGTGTGAACCCCTTCATAAAATCCACACATTCTCAGACTGGCCCAACTGTTTCTATGGCAAAAAAACTAATGCCAACCTTGCCACTTCATATAATTGACCTTTTCTAAATAAATAACTGGTATTTCAAGTAGGTTAAAATCCTTTGGGCCACTCATTTCTGTGTGGATATATACAGGGAGTGAGCCCCTTCATAGGATAAACATGTTCTCAGCCTGACCCAATGCTTTTTGTAGCAAACAAACTGGTGCCAACGTTGCCATCTTATATATTTTAAATTTCTGAATAAGAAACTGGTATTTTAAAAGGGTTAAAATCCTTTGGACCACTTACTTCTTTGTGGATATATACAGGGTGTGAACCTCTTCATAGAATAAACATGTTCTCACCCTGGTCCAACTCTTTTTGAAGCAAACAAACTGGTGACAACCTTGCCACCTCATATATTTTAACTTTTTCTGAATAAGTAATCAGATATTTTAAAAAGGTTAAAATCCTTTGGGCCACTCATTACTATGTGGATATATACAAGGAGTAAGCCCCTTCATAGAATAGACATGTGTTCAGCCTGGCCCAATGCTTTTTGTAGCAAATAAACTTGTGCCATTGTGGCCATCTCATACATTTTACCTTTTCTGAAGAAGTAAATGGTATTTTGAAAGGGTAATAATCCTTTGGGCCACTCATTTATGTGTGGATATATACATCATAGGAGAGACATTTTCTCAGCCTGGTCCAAAGCTTTTTATGGCAAATGGACTGGTGCCAACCTTGCCATCTCATATATTTTACCTTTTCTTGGTAAGTAAATATTTTTTTAAAACAGTTAAAATCCTTTGGGCCACTGATTCCTGTTTGTTTATATAGGATGTGTGTTAGAAATTATTGTTAGCATGACTAGCGCCATCTTGTTCTTCGCCACCATTTTGTCTTAGGCATCACTCTTGGGTAATGAATCTTTTATTATAGTGGTTTATTATGTAGTAAGAAATATGCTGATGTTAGGGAGACTTGCATAGATATAATAGCCCTGAGAATGGCCCTGACGATGTGCTTGGATGCATTGTTATCTCTACAAGAAGTCAAATGGCTGTGATTTGTGCTGGGCTAGGAGGCCCAGTTACTGTTTATCTGTAGTTAGGTATTTCTGTAGAAATGACTCCCTAACACTCCTTTTCTTCCAATTATATTTTAAATGAGTTTCTTTGTTCTTATAGAAATATTATATAAAATGATGTAATTATGAATACGTCACTTGTTAAACCTATTTGCTGTAACTCTTGGCTATAAAACAGTGCCTTTCAACTTGCAATAAACAGAATAGCTTTTGGAATCATAGCTGCGTGGTCTGAAATCTATTCTTCTGGATGTCCTGAACAGATAAGTACTGATTTCCAGCTGGTATGGTGTGCCCGATGCCCAGTCCTGAACTGACACCCCCCCTCCTGAAACCAACACGTAACAATATGAACCCCTTTATACAATCCATGTGTTTTTAGACTGTTCCAAAGATTTTTATGACAAATAAACCCTTTTCAATATAGCAGTAACTTATTTAGAAAAGGTGAACTATGTGATTTGACAAGGTTGGCACCAGTTTGTTAGTCATAAAAAGCATTGGGCTGGGCTGAGAACATGTCTGTCTTATGAAGGGTCTTACTCCCTGTATATATCCATACAGAAATGAGTGGCCTACAGGATTTTAACCCTTTTAACATACCACTTACAGAAAAGGTAAAATATATGAAGTGGCACGCTTGGCACCGTTTGTTTACCATAGAAACCATTT
This sequence comes from Bombina bombina, assembly GCF_027579735.1. NCBI lineage: Eukaryota > Metazoa > Chordata > Amphibia > Anura > Bombinatoridae > Bombina > Bombina bombina. Next base: position 105,500,862 of record NC_069503.1, read on the forward strand.
GTTAGTCTGAAACCATATGGATTGTATAAAGGGGCTAATGCCCTGTATATATCCATACAGAAATGAGTGTCCAAAAAGATTTTAATACTTTTAAAATACACCAGTTACTTATTCAGAAAAGGTAAAATGTATGAAGTGCCAAGGTTGTCACCAATTTGTTTGCCCATATATATGGGTTTATGCCTTGTATATATCCACACATAAATGAGTGTCCCAAATTATTTTAACCTTTTCAAATTACCAATTACTTATTCAGAAAAGGTAAAATATATGAGATGGCAAGTTTGGCATGTTTGTTTGCTATAAAAAGCATTGGGCCAGGCTGCAAACATGTCTAACCTATTAAGGGGTTCACACCCTGTATATATACACAGAAATTAGAGGCCCAAAGGATTTTAACCCTTTTTAAATACCAGTTACTTATTCAGAAAAGGTAAAATATATGAAGTGGCAAGGTTGGCACCAGATTGTTTGCCTCAAAAAGCATTGGTCCAGGCTGAAAATATGTCTATTCTATGAAGGGGTTCATGCCGTGTATACATCCACACAGAAATGAGTGACCCAAAGATTTGAACCCTTTTAAAATACCAGTTACTTATTCAGTAAAGGTAAAATATATGAAGTGGCAAGTTTGGCACCGGTTTGTTTGCCTTAGAAACCGTTGGACTAGTCTGGAATCATGTGGATTGTATGAAGGGGCTCACACCCTGTATATATCCACACAGAAATAAGTGGCTCAAAGGATTTGTACCCTTTCAAAATACCAGTTACTTGTGAAGAAAAGGTAAAATATATGAAGTAGCAGTACTTCTAAACTACATCATATTAGATGTACGCACACAATTACTTCACAAAATACTTTATATAATATCACTTTAAATATCCCACCTGCCCTAGAAGACAATTTGCCTTACATATATTGTTACCATCTGAAACCTGATAACATTAAAACTTACATAAAATACAAGAACTACACAAGATGTGAAAATCTAAACATAAAGGTATTTTGATACAGAAGTCACACATTTCTCACATATCTTTATGCCCATGATGTAAAATATCTTAATCTACAACATGGAAAAGTTTAAATTCCTTTTTAAAGAATTAGTGATGGAGCCATCACAAATATGAGAATACATCTCAAACTAGACTTTAATCAACATAGGGAGAACAAACACTGATGACTCAGGTACATTTGGACTGGGTCCCAAGTTCTGTGTTGGTTATAGAGTAGCCACTATATACATAGGCTGGTTCAGATGATGTCCTAGTTATATAGCAAACTGGTATTTGTATTAGTGGCATTACATTGTTATTGTATTAATAACATGCAAAATGCAACAAATTGTATGTGTGGATTAGGCCAAAACCAAGTTATGAGATAGAACATAATGAAAGCACAATGTCACTTTTTATAAATGTTGATATGTTTGAATAATAGCATATATTAAATATTATTCCCTTATGGAAGGCTCATCCACTTCCTCTTCTACCCCTGTCCCCCCTTGTACCCATTTTCCTGGTTCTCCTGTCCCCACCACTTCCCCTATTGTTTATGTCCTATGCCCTGTGTTGTTCACTTCCCCTGTGTGGGAGTCTTTATCTGTCCCTGTCACCCCAACTCCCACCATTTCCCATTCCCTTCCATCTGCTCCCCCTGTTGTGTGTGTGTCTGGCCATGATGTGTCCTCTTTTTTCTGTCCCCTCCACATCTCTTTCTTTTGTCCCCTCCACCTCTTTTTCTTCTGACCACTCCACCTTTCCTTCATCGGTCCCATCCACATTTCCTTTATCTGTCCCCTCCACCTGTTTCTTCCACCAACTAACCCACCAAAAACACAAAAAGCTAACTAGAACAACTGAACAAAACAACTTACAATTAAACTCCTATTCCCGAACACTGATTCAGAGGCCTAATATATTTTTTATATTGCCCTGATGACCAACACGCTAGCGCCCTAATCTGTCCCTCTGAATATCCCGACATGGCCGCGTCCGTGGCTGACCCAATGCGGAAAGAATGAGGAGCCACTACCGCCGGTTCCCATCCTAGGCTGCACACAACCCTCCTCAACACTGTTCTGAATTGAAATTGGGATAAATAAGACCCATCCTCATGTACCAGAAACTGCCGTCTACATTTGGCCTGACCGCTATAAACCTTTTGCAAAGCACAACTGGACAGATAGATGGCTCCACCTGCGAAAGCAAATTGAGTCATCTACCCCTCCCTGCCTGATCTGTCTTAGATCTCACCACGAACACTAAAACTGTCTGATCTTCCACTCTCACATAAGCCTGTACCCGGTTCTGTCTTGGATTTCCCTACTAATTCGCTGATTCTAAGGGCTGCAAAGTATGCCAAGGAAAATGCAACTGAGAACAACAATGTTTCAAAAACCAGAGTCACAGATACCTTCTAGTTGTCCTATTAACTGTGCTAGCCTGACCTTAGTAATCGGCTCCCTCACATCCTTCCTTCTGCCCCCTAAGCTATGAACTCCCTTCAAGGCTGCCCTAGCTAAAAAACTCCTAGTCACATCCTCTACCCCATACAGTTTAGAGAAAAAAGCTACTGCTGCAGCTTTGCCACCTATAGCACCAGAAGATAAGCCCACTACCTCAAGGGAACCTAATCAGCTAATGAATAACTGAACTGAAGGGGTCCTCCTTGTGGTATTGAAAACATTCAAGAATTTACCCCACTCACTCCAAGCAACACTGTATGCCTACCAAGTCCTAGATGCCAGCGAACCCTTTAACAGACTTAGCACAGCTCCCCAGAACTCACCACCTGACAGAAATATGTTGGACACGTTACGCCTGCTGTCTGCATCCAGTGCCAACTCCCTAAACTTAGCCCACTGAAACCGTGATAGAGGATCAGCAATCCCATTGTGAACCCCTGGAACATGTCTAGCACTAAAAGCGATGTTATGCCACAAGCATCTAAGCACTAACTGCCTCAGTATGTTCACTACAGGTGAAGAAGCCTGTTGATGGCATAAACAACACTTTGATTATCACAACAGAAAACTACTGTCCTATTCTGCAACCTATCCAACTACAGTTCAATGGCTACTAAGATCGGGAATAGCTCTAAGAGGGTCAGATTCCTGACCAGGCCTATGCTGTTCCATTCTGGCGGCCAAGTTTGTGCACACCACAGACTATTAAAATACGCCCCAAAGCCTGCACTACCTGCCGCATCCGTGAATAGGTGCAATTCCTGATTAGAAACTGGTGAATCCCTCCAAATCCTAACCCCATTAAATTCTTTCAAGAAAAGCAGCCATACTCTTAGATCTGCTATAATAGGCCGTGACAGTCTAATGCCTGATTTCGGATTGTTTAAGCCCCTTGTGTCGGTCTCCATCCTCCAGTTAAATATTCTACCCATTGGAATGACTCTTGTCAAAAATTAGAGCCCCCAGCAATGACTGACATTTCCTCAGGGTAGCATGACCGGTGTCCAAGATGATGGAGATGGATGCACTGTATCCACCTCAATCCCCAGGAAAACCAGGCATGTAGCTGGGCCCTAAGTTTTTTTACTTGCTAAAGGTACCCCAAACTCAGCCATCAAGTGTCAGGGTTTTTTCCTGCCTTGTTTGCCATGTGCTGCTGGCAGCCATTTTACTCACCTCTCTTGTTGACTTTGGTGCATTCTGGGAGATGCTGATCACTTCCTGCACTTCCTTTTATGGCCAGACTGGTTTACATCATCCATGTGAGACAGGATGCAGTCTCAGAATTGTGATGTCATCACTTATTATTTAAAGGGCCTTTGTTCAGTATGCTTTGCCCTTGCATTGTCTCAGACCTGTTTGTGAGAGCTCCTGTGTATTACCTGGATGTCTGGCGTCCCTCCTGGTTCCTGATCCCTGGCTTGTTCCTGACTCTGCTGTTCTCCTTGTTCCTGATTCCGGCTCGTCTGACTACTCGCTTTGGCTCCTGACTCGGCTTGTCTGACTACCAGCTCTGGTTTTGACTCCTGGCTTGTTATTTGACTTGTGGACTTTTTATTATTATTTGCTATTGATAAAGGTGTGATTATTTTTGCACTTCTTGTCTCAGTCTGATTCCTGGCACCCTGACATTACGCAAGGGCCATGAATCCTGATGGTGCTAATAATCCACCTTTACCTGCCATAATTTCCAGGATGAATGAACAGGATCACTGCTTGGATCAATTTACACTAGCCCTGCAAACCCTGCTGACTCGCACTGCACATTTGGACCAAAGTGTCCCGCAAGTTATGGCTGCTCCTGTTTCTACTGATGCACCTAGTCCTACCAGGACCATGTCTGGTTCTGCACCTCTACCTCAGCGATATGGAGGTGATCCTAATCAGTGCAGAGGGTTTTTGAACCAGGTGGGCATTTACTTTGAGATGTTACCTCAGGCGTTTCTCTCTGACAGAGCTAAGGTGGGATTTCTCATCTCGTTACTCTCTGACATAGCTCTTGCCTGGGCTAATCCCTTGTGGGAGACTAATAAACCTGTGATTTCAAATTACCCTGAATTTGTGGCCTCCTTTCGAAGGGTATTTGATGTTCCGGCTCGCTCCTCCTCTGCTGCTAAACGACTCATGTCCATTCAGCAAGGTACAAGATCTGTTGCTCAGTATGCCATTGAGTTCCGTATGCTTGCAGCAGAGGTAGGCTTGAACAATGAAGCCCTTGTTGCCGCCTTCTTTCATGGGCTCTCTGATGCGATTAAAGACGAAGTTGCTGCCAGAGATTTACCAGAAGATCTCGAGGCATTGGTGTCTTTTTTGATCCTAATTGACATCAGACTAAGTGAGAGGCCTTCTTTCAAGGAGCACTTGCGGAAGCCTCCTGTACCGTTGTCTCCTACGTGTTCGTTCCCACCCATGCCTCCCTCTCCTCCCATGCCTCATGGTCCAGAGTCACCAGATACTGCTGAGCTGATGCAGTTGGGATTCACACGTCTCTCCGTGGCAGAGAGGGCCTTTAGGAGGAGGGAGGGGCTCTGCCTCTATTGTGGGTTACAGGGCCACCTTTTGAAGTCTTGTCCTACACGGCCGGGAAACGCTCACACCTAAGGTCCTGTCGGGGGCAGACCTTAGGTGGTTTATCCTTGTCCCCGGAACCGCTAAAGGAGAAACCTTTGGTCACGGTTGTCCTTTCCTGGGTGTACTCCTCCTTAGTCACCCAGGCCCTTGTTGACTCCGGTGCTGCGGGCTATTTCATTGACAGTGCTTTTGTATCAAAACACTCCATTCCGTCCGTTCCGCTTGCTATTGAGGCCATTGATGACAGGCCCCTTCAGCCCGCACTCGTTACTCACGAAACTGCTCCGTTATCCATGGCTGTTGGGGTTCTCCATTTTGAAACCCTCCAGTTCCAGGTGATAAACTCTCCGCATTTTCCGGTTGTTCTGGGTTATCCCTGGCTCTAAAAGCACAATCCCAGTCTCGACTGGCGCAGGTCCGAAATTTTGTTGTGGTCTCCGCTATGTATTTCCACTTGTCTTCAGAAACCAGTTAAAGTCTTGTGCACTTCTTCTGTATCTCAATTGATAGAGGAGTACCGAGAATTCCTAGACGTTTTTGACAAGGTGCGTGCCGGTACGTTGCCTCCTCACCGGTCTTACGAATGTGCCATAGACCTGCAACCCAGAGCCATTCCTCCTCGGGGCCAGGTTTACCCTCTCTCTTTGCGGCGAATTGTGCTATTGAGGAGTATGTTTCCGATGCTCTGTCGCGGGGGATCATCCGCAAAACCTGCTCTCCTGCAGGGGCTGGCTTCTTCTTTGTGAAGAAAAAGGGTGGCGAGTTAAGACCATTCATCGATTATAGGGGTCTTAATCGTCTTACCATTAAGAATGCTTACCCTATTCCGCTCATTACGGAACTCTTTGCCCGCCTCAAGGGAGCTACAGTCTTTACTAAACTTGATTTGAGAGGAGCGTACAATCTCGTTAGGATCAAGGAGGGCCACGAATGGAAAACAGCATTTAACACCAGGAGCGGGCATTATGAGTATCTTGTAATGCCCTTTGGCCTATGTAATGCTCCTGCTGTTTTCCAGAAATTTATTAATGATGTCCTACGAGATATGTTGCAACAGTGTGTTGTGGTGTACTTAGACGACATCCTCATACACTCACCCACACTTGAGGCTCATCGTTCTGATGTTACACAGGTTCTTCAGAGACTACGTGAGAACGGCCTGCTTTGTAAACTTGAGAAATGTGAGTTCCATTAGACTCAAGTAACATTCCTAAGTTATGTTATCTCTGTTGCGGGGTTCTCCATGGATCCTAACAAGTTATCTGCAGTTCTGCAGTGGCCTCGCCCAGTTGGTCTTCAGTCTATTCAACGTTTTTTGGGGTTCGCCAATTACTATAGAAAGTTTATTAAAAACTTTTCTTCCTTGGTTAAACCTATTATAGACATGACCCGTAAAGAGAATGATCCACTCCATTGGTCACCTACTGCCATTAAGGCCTTTGATAGTCTTAAGATTGCGTTTGCTGCCACTCCAGTTCTGGCTCATCCTAACCCTGTCCTGCCTTTCGTTCTTGAGGTCGATGCATCTGAGACTGGACTAGGTGGCCTCTTTTCTCAACGTCCTACACCTGACGGTTCCTTGCATCCGTGTGGTTTCTTCTCTAAGAAATTGTCTCCAGCGGAGTGCAATTATGAAATTGGCGACAGGGAATTACTGGCCATAATTTTGCCACTCAAGGAATGGAGGCATCTTCTCAAGGGTACTAGCGTGCCAGTGCTCATTCTTACTGACCACAAGAATTTAACTTATCTATCTAAAGCAAAACGTTTGTCGCCCCGACAGGTCAGAGGGGCGCTATTTTTGTCTCGGTTTAAGTATGTGGTCTCCTACCTGCCTGGTAGTAAGAATGTTAGGGCTGATGCCCTCTCTCGACAATTTTCACCTCTGTCCAAGGAGGAGTCTGTACCTACTCCAGTTATACCTCCTGACCATATTTTGGCTACCATACGTACTAATTTGAGTTCTCCCTTGGGGGAGGAGATCCTGGCTGCACAAACCAATGCACCTCCTGAGAAACCTAGTGGTAAGTGTTTTGTTCCTGAGAATCTTCGAACTAAACTTTTGCACACTTACCACTATCCTAAAGCCGCAGGTCACCCAGGCAAGAACCAAATGATTTGGTCTGTCACTCGACAATTCTGGTGGCCAGGTCTTCGTTCTGATGTTGCTGCGTATGTTGCCTCCTGCTCAGTTTGTGCACAGAATAAGACTCCTCAACATCTTCCTGTGGGTTTTCTTCAACCTATTGCTAATGGTGAGCGAGAACAAACAAGAAAAAATGGATAGTCCAGAGCACTCAATAAAGAACAATTAAGTGAATTTGTGTGGCAGTGAGGTTCATACAACCAACCATTTTCAGAAATACCTCAATCTGTGGAAGTTTAGATGTTGGTGGCATATATTGTGATTTTAATTTAATTTGCTTATCTAAGAAAACATCAGTCTCAGATACATCACATCCTTCACTTTCATTCCAAAGTCCAATTAGAGTGTCTAAAGTCTGTAGGTCTGTAGTGGTACTGTCATCCTGAGTATTATACATCTTTTTAAGGATTAACTTTCTACAGAAAAGATGTAAATCTTTTATTAATTCAAATTTATCAAGGGGTGGTGTGGGTGAGAAGGATAAACCTTTAGATAGAACTGATTGATGGATTTCAGTAAGTGTTCTCTTGGATAAATGGTGAGCGTCCTTGGACACATCTTTCCATGGACTTCATTTTTGAGCTCCTTGTTTCCAATGGCAATACTGTTATCCTTATGGTGATTGACCGTTTTTCTAAAATGTCACATTGCATTCCCTTGAAGAAGTTGCCTACCGCTCAGGAGCTTGCTTCAATTTTTGCCCATGAGGTCTTCTGTTTACATGGGTTACCCAAGGAGATAGTTTCGGACCGGGGTAGCCAGTTTGTCTCCAGATTTTGGCGTTCCTTTTGTGCTCAAATGGGGATCCAGCTCTCCTTCTCCTCGGCATATCACCCTCAATCCAATGGGGCTGCGGAATGGTCTAACCAAGCTCTGGAACAGTTCCTCCATTGCTATGTCTCAGATCGCCACAATAATTGGTCTGAACTGTTACCTTGGGCAGAGTTTGCTCGTAATAGTGCTATTAATGCTTCCTCCAAGTTATCCCCGTTCATGGTGAATTATGGGTTTCAACCATCCTTGTTGCCTGATTCATTCATGTCTCAGGGTATTCCGGCTTTGGAGGAGCATCTCCGGCAACTCCATTTCACATGGGTGCAGATTCAGGATTGCCTTCATCATTCTATGCAGCACCAAAAGTTCCAGGCTGATCGTAGGCCTCTGCCTGCACCTTCCTACCAGGTTGGTGAGAGAGTTTGGCTGTCCTCCCGCAACTTGAACCTTCGTGTGCCTTCCAATAAACTGGCTCCCCGTAATGTTGGTCCTTTTCGAATACTCCGACGGGTCAATCCTGTGGCCTATGCTCTTGACCTTCCTCCTGCAATGCGCATCTCCAATGTTTTTCATGTTTCCCTCTTGAAACCATTGGTTTGTAATCAGTTTACCACTGTGTTGCCTCATCCCCGTCCTATCTTTATTGACAACCATGAGGAGTATGAGGTCAGCAGCATTATTGACTCTCGTATGTCCAGGGGTCGCGTACAGTATTTGGTTCATTGGAGGGGCTACGGTCCAGAGGAGCGTTCATGGTTCCCTCCTCTGATGTTCATGCTCCCGCCCTCCTCCGTGCCTTCCATGCCCATTTCCCCAATAAGCCTTTTGTCCTTCCACGGGGAGGGGTCATTGAGGGGAGGGTACTGTCAGGATTTTTTCCTGCCTTGTTTGCCATGTGCTGCTGGCAGCCATTTTACTCACCTCTCTTGCTGACTTTGGTGCATTATGGGAGATGCTGCTCACTTCCTGCACTTCCTTTTATGGCCAGACTGGTTTACATCATCCATGTGAGACAGGATGCAGTTTCAGAATTGTGATGTCATCACTTATTATTTAAAGGGCCTTTGTTCAGTATGCTTTGCCCTTGCGTTGTCTCAGACCTGTTTGTGAGAGCTCCTGTGTATTACCTGGCTGTCTGACATCCCTCCTGGTTCCTGATCCCTGGCTTGTTCCTGACTGTTGTTCTCCTTGTTCTTGATTCAGGCTCGTCTGACTACTCGCTTTGGCTCCTGACTCGGCTTGTCTGACTACCCACTCTGGTTTTCACTCCTGGCTTGTTATTTGACTTGTGGACTTTTTATTATTTTTTGCTATTAATAAAGGTGTGATTATTTTTGCACTTCTCATCTGAGTCTGATTCCAGGCACCCTGACATCAAGTATTGCATCACCCCCCAAAAGGTATGCACACTCACCAGACCCCGCTATTCCCAGAAACAAAAAGTCATCCAGGTAATGAGCCATCTGCCCAATGCCGGATGCGCACAGCACTGCCCAATGGAGGAAGGAACTAAAATGTTCAAAATATGCACAAGATATGTCATACCCCATCGTCAGACAGCGGTCCACGTAGTACCTGCCCTGAAACCTGCAGCTCATCAAGTAAAAACTATCGGGGTGTTTTGGCAAGAGACAGAAAGCCAACTCGATGTCTACCTTGACCATTTCTGCCCCACCCATAATCCCTGTACTATAGCCAGTGCTGACTTGAATGACTGATAAACCACTGAAGTGTCAGACTCATCCATCATTCACCGAATTCCCTTTCGGGTGCGACAGGTGCTGTATGAGTCTGAACTTCCCGGGTTCTTTTTTAGGTACTACACCTAGTGGAGAAACAACTAGATTCTCAAATTGAGGGGAAGAAAAAGGGCCCGCAATCCTACCCAGCCTGTCTTCCTTGCAGGGCCTGTGGAAATTGATACGCTGACTTTAAGTTGCGTTTCGCGAACGGGGGAGAAACTAACCTAGACATTGGGATATGAAAACCATAATACAAACCTGCCCGAAGAAATTCTGCCCCTTTCCTATCAGGATAATCCCTAAGTGCCCTAAACATTGCCACAAGGTTCATTGGCGTGTGAGTCCTTTCCCACAGGACCCTGTCTGAATTGTTGCTTGCCAGTGTAACTATCTCTTTTCCTGTTACAATCGTTCCCTGGGCGGGCGCCACTACAGTAGATACACATGTGCTGAAAAAAGGAACTGCACTCCCCTGTTGCATAACTTTTCTTGAAAATGCCAGTATTCTCTGACCCCTTTCTTAGGAAAGGGGCGGTTCTGCTAACCTATGCTAAATGATTTTACTGGAGCTGAAACTGTTCCATCCATGAGATCAAGATTGGACCAAGATTAGACCATAGGTCCATTTCCTTCATCCCAAAGGTCAGAACTGAGTTTGCTTCCAACATCCTCCTAAACTGAGCATCATATTGACGCCAAGCTGTACCTTTTCCTCTTTCATGGATGTCATCAATGACCTCCATATTTTTGAGTATATTTACTGCCTGACCAAGGTTTGCTTGTATGTAGCAAGAAGCAAGGACCCTAAAGCAGCACATTCACTCCTAATAGGTTTCAGGCCTCTTTTCTTGTCCCCTGTACCATCCTCCGCCATCTCCTTAACCTGATACGCAGCTCTTGACAACTCAAAAATCCTTACATAGTGCCCTCTTTTTTGTAATACTTGGTTTCAAGTGAGAATGTAATGAATGCACTATGCAGGCATAGGTGTCTGCTGTACTAGCCTCCCCAGATTTTTTCCACTTGCTAGTAACCTCTTGCACTGCTGTTATCCCAGTAGACCCCATAACCTTGCTACCCGGTAGAACACTTTGCACCCCTACCATCCTTGGCCTTTTATCCACCAACCTCCGAAACTTCCTAAATAATTTCCTGTGTCCCTCATCCTTAAGCCCAGTGGAACTATCTGAGTCCCCTGATGTAGAAGAATCCTCATCCCTAATGTGTGATGCAAGTACTTATTCACCACCTCCGGACACTGCCAATGAAGAGACTGCCACTGTCCCTGATGACATGTATCCAGATGACCCAGCCACAACTTCTCCAGTTGCCGATATACCGGTGGTGGAATTGGGCACCTCCAAGCTGCCGGGAATAACTTTTGCCACTTCAGAACTATCATGGCAGACCTGTGGGACAGAAACAACAGTGGGAGCACCAACAGAAAGAAACAGATTGCCCAGAGGACCCCCCAGCCGCTCCCCCAGGCAACCTAACCCCTGAAAATTGCCCCCCTGAAACATGTCTAGCCAGGGCCGGCGCTTGTGTAAGGCAGTATAGGCAGCTGCCTTACTGCGCCCCAGCAGGGGGGGTGGCGAGAACAATGCCGACTGCCAAGGTGGAGAGTGGATGATCATCTCTGCAGTGCCGCCCTGAAGCACCTGTGTGATGACTAAAAGTCTGTGACAGTGGTGTGAGTTACTGAGGGACAGACAAGGATGGGACTAAGTTAAAATCATAAATGTAATGTTATATTTTTATTTATTTTATTATCGATGATTTTCGCCTGGCTGGCTCTCTGCCTGCAACAGTGGAAGCTTAACTTACTTCCTCAGAACTAAATCAATGGATTGGCTTAATGCGCTTAGATCAGATGACGATTGATGATCATCTAGTTAATGGACCAGCCCGGTTATACTATAGCCTACGGGAATGTGGGCGCGCATGTGTGGTAACAGTGGAGGCGGAGCTCACTTGCACAGCCTGAGCCTGGCCTGCCTGTTACTGAACTGACTGAGAGGGAAATCGTGCCTGGCTGGCTGGCTCTACGTAACTGTCTGAGACTCACACTGCAGTAGCACCAAAATGAAATGAGTCATGTGAGGAGATGGCAGGCCAGACCGCAGATGAGTGAAGACACTGTGAGGTAGGTAGAATGGTGGAGGGGCGGGGGTCTCACTCTCTGAGTCTGAGGGCAGTGGGGCAGCCTGGACTGGCATGGTGGGCGGAGCAGAAATTCTGGAGGAATATCATATATGCACGATTGGACTTGCTTGTGGGTGGGCGGACTTGGTGACAAATTATCCATTCACAATATCAAGTAACAGTCAGTTGTGTTGTGAGTGAGGTGGCTGAGGTGGACCGTAGAGGTGAAATACAACTGTCTGTGACTCAGTCTCTCTCTCTGTGAGAAAGAATGACTGGTGGGAGTGGGACCGTGGCTGCTGGGTCACTGGGTGGTGAGAGAACCTGTTGAGATTGGTGATGGTGAATGAATGTAATTGGTAATTGATGTGACATCACACACTCACTTGTAGTTTTGTTGCTCTCAAAGTATCTCCTATGAGGTGATTATTTGTATTGGCTTTTAGAGGTAAATATTTTAGTCCCATGGGTAACTTGATGTTACGGTACCAACAGTGTACCAAGGGTTAATACCAGGGAACAACGTCCTGCATAGGGAATCAGCAATTCACAAACCAGCCAGTTTTCAGGTTTAAACAGAATATATGCTTTATTTGAAGGCAGCACACAGATTTATACACCCTGGCTTCAGGTTACAAAGGGCATTGGTTTAACAGTAAAGCAAACATATGAACAATGCATCAAACAATTGTCTATTCACAGGTAAAACAGATTAACATATTAAGTTAATTAACTAGGGAAGAACGTTTACTCAGACAATCTGATGTTGGGCAGTCTAGTTAACATAATCACACAAGGACACAATCAGTTTACCCAGACAGACTCCTGAGACACAATCAGATCTGAAACATACATAGAATACATCTTATTACTGAATATAGGAACAGTTCTTATTAGCTATAAAGTCTTTTATGCCCACTTGGCTTATAGAGTCACAATTGCTCCCACAAGGGGCACTCACACCCTGTACCCATCCTGTATTTATGGATACAGGGTGACATAGACATAAGACAGAGTTATGAAAGTACATGGGGTGTCCAGCATATAAAATTCCATATTTCCATGCAGTCTCTGGGTATCCTTAAGCCCATGTACCTCCAGCCCAAAGAATGTTCCATAACAGGCCCTCCAATGTACAGTGGCGAGATTGGTTTTGTCACATCTCTCCCCTTTTCCAAACAGACTAACAGGGTATCTGACCTCCTGCCGGTCAGTGCCCTGGTTAGTCCAGCAACCCACCCATAAAACACAATTAGTAGTACAGCCCACCCACAATAAATGGTTACTACACCTGAGTACGGGGAAAACTTGTCCATGTCCAGGTACCTCACCACAGCTGTGTGGGGGACTGGTACGCTGAATTGGTGGGTTGCGAGGTGGGCAGAGACCAGCTGTACTCTGCCCGGGTGCCAGCACTACCATGGAAGTAGCCTGGTGGGAGCCTGGTTGCTGGAGGGGGAGACCGACTGTCTCCCCTTTGGATACATAGCTGTGCTGCTGGAGGGGGAGACCATTCGTCTCCCCTTTGGCTAAACAGCCGTGTTGCTGGGGGACAGGACCAACTGTCCCTACCCCTTGTAACGCAGCCTGCCGCTGGGGAATGGAGTCTGGGCTCCCAAAGTCAGGCTCTGCAAAGGACTCCCATAACAAGCCAGGACCATCAAACTCCTCTCCCTCTGGTTTGTCATGCTCGGCTGTCCAGGGTATATAATGTGCCATATACCACCAGAGCGCCTGGTAGGCATGTCAGTTTGCTGGGACAATCCATCTGGATTCCCGTTATGAGAGAGAATTCCTGTCCATACAAACAAGGGTTCAAATTCCTCAGTGCCCAGACCAGGGCCAAACAGTCCTTCAAAATCCCATCAGCTTCTTTACGAGTTTTCTGTACCTGCTCTTTATAGGTATCCACAATCCCTTCATACTGACATAGGGTGCCCTTGAGTTGCTGCACCTCACTATGAGCCAGCGTCAGCTTCTCCTCAAGTGTCGCTAAGTTTGTCTTTAAGGTTTCATGTCCCACTCTCAAGCTGGTGTTTTCTGCAGTCTGTCGGTGCAGCTTGTCTAGCAGAGATTCACGTTCTAAACGTGCTTTTTCCTCTGCGCTCCTCTTCTCCTTCATCAGCGCATTGTAACGGGACCTCCACATATCAATAGCGGATAGAGATTTACTGAGCTCATCGTCCTGGGGCTTAGCAGCAGGTGGGTCAGTCTCTGCTGCATGGATCTGGGCACGGGTAGTCACAGAGTTAACATCAGCGGGACCCATAGGAGCGTAGGCAGAAACAAGGGGGGCCAAGTCATTTCCAAGAAGAACATCAGCAGGTAAGTCCTTCTTGACCCCCACATTCACAGGTCTAGCGCCCACTCCCCAATCCAAATGTACCCTGGCAACAGGTAGGCTGAACACATCGCCCCCTGCTAACCTCACAGCCACAGTGTCTCCCGTGTACTGTTTCTCAGACACCAAGTTCTTTTGAAGCAAGGTCATGGTAGCACCAGTATCCCGTAGACCACTGACCTTCTTCCCATTCACTTTAACCAGTTGCCGGTTATTCCGATGGGCAGCTTGCACAAGGTCTGCCTCATGTAAGATGCTCCAGCATTCTTGCGCCTCTACGTAGCGGGCCGTAGGCTGAGGATTACGTGGGATTCCGCCGGCGGGTCTTCTCCAGGACTGCGCTTGGTTCGCTGCGTTTAGGGGACACTCTGGTCTTTTGTGCCCTAGTTGCTTACATCTAAAGCACCGAATAGGTTGTGAGTAGCACCGCAAATTGAACCGGGCTCTCTGAGGGTAGTTCGTGGCCGGAGGCCGTGTGGTATAGCGGTGCGCAGGGGTTTGGTAACTGGCAGCTGCTGGGGTGACTGGGGGTCTGTACTCCACTCTAGCAGGGGGCTTAGTGGTAGCAGTGTCCAGTTTGCGGGCATCCGTATACTCATCTGCCAAGCGAGCCGCTTCCTGCAGGGTGGAGGGTTTACGGTCCCGAACCCACTCTCGAACTCCTGCGGGTAACTTGTCGAAGCAATGTTCCAACAGGAATAGCTGCAGCACCTCTTCCCCAGATATGGCTTGGCACCCCGCTATCCAGTGAGCTGCTGTGCGGTGCACCTTACATGCCCACTCAAGGTAGGAATCTCCAGCTAATTTAACAGTGTCTCTGAACCGTCTCCGGTATGCCTCCGGTGTAACCGCATACCTGGAGAGCAGAGCCTCTTTTACAGTATTATAATCCCTGACTTCCTCATCTGGAATGGCCCGAAAAGCCTCTCTGGCCCGGCCGGATAATTTTCCAGATAATATCGTGACCCAGTCCTCTGCGGGTACCTTGTGTAGTGCACATTGCCTCTCAAAATCCGCAAGGTACCCATCAATCTCTCCTTCTGTTTCCAGGAAGTTTTTAAAAGCTGCAAAATTTACTTTTCTCTTTTCCATCTTAGTCAGTATTGTAATAATCCCCCTCTTCCTGAGGTTACTGGCTTGTGTAGTTGCTCTTCTGGGCGATAAGGTTCATTCCGTCGCTGCCACCAATGTTACGGTACCAACAGTGTACCAAGGGTTAATACCAGGGAACAACGTCCTGCATAGGGAATCAGCAATTCACAAACCAGCCAGTTTTCAGGTTTAAACAGAATATATGCTTTATTTGAAGGCAGCACACAGATTTATACACCCTGGCTTCAGGTTACAAAGGGCATTGGTTTAACAGTAAAGCAAACATATGAACAATGCATCAAACAATTGTCTATTCACAGGTAAAACAGATTAACATATTAAGTTAATTAACTAGGGAAGAACGTTTACTCAGACAATCTGATGTTGGGCAGTCTAGTTAACATAATCACACAAGGACACAATCAGTTTACCCAGACAGACTCCTGAGACACAATCAGATCTGAAACATACATAGAATACATCTTATTACTGAATATAGGAACAGTTCTTATTAGCTATAAAGTCTTTTATGCCCACTTGGCTTATAGAGTCACAATTGCTCCCACAAGGGGCACTCACACCCTGTACCCATCCTGTATTTATGGATACAGGGTGACATAGACATAAGACAGAGTTATGAAAGTACATGGGGTGTCCAGCATATAAAATTCCATATTTCCATGCAGTCTCTGGGTATCCTTAAGCCCATGTACCTCCAGCCCAAAGAATGTTCCATAACAGGCCCTCCAATGTACAGTGGCGAGATTGGTTTTGTCACACTTGATAGTGTTCACTGCTTGTTACCTTGCATTACTTGAATCACAAGACTTATTTAAGATATGTGCATGTGTGTATAAATGTGTATAAGTGTGTATAAGTGTGTGTAACTGTAAATGTGTGTGTGTGTATATGTGTGTATACGTATGTGTGTATGTGTATATGTGTGTATAAGTGTGTGGGTGTGTATAACTGCATGTGTGTGTATAACTGCATGTGTGTGTGTATGTATATGTGTGTATAAATGTGTATAAGTGTGTGGGTGTGTATAACTGCATGTGTCTGTGTATAAATGTGTATGTATGTGTGTGTGTGCGTATAACTGCATGTGTGTGTGTATGTGTATATGTGTGCATAAAAGTTTATAATTGTGTGGGTGTGTATAACTGCATGTGTGTGTAAATGTGTATGTTTGTATAACTGCATGTGTGTGTATATATGTATGCATAAATGTGTATAATTGTGTATGTGTGTATAACTGCATGTGTGTGTGTAAATGTGGGTATAAATGTGTGTGTATAACTGTGCATGTATACATACAAACACATACATACATACATACACTACTCACACACATACACACTCACACACGAATGTACCTACACACACACATACAAACACATGCACAGATAGACAGACATATGCACATGTGCACACACTCACACAAATACATATACTTCTCACACACTGGCACACACATGTAAACACCTTGTTAGCACATCTCTGTAACAGTTTGTCAAAGACTAGAAATGGAGTGGTATGTAACCGGGCGAGGGGGGGCATCAAAATGTATCCTCGCCTGTGTGGCCAAAAATCCTAGCACCGGCCCTGTGTCTAGCTAACAACCTCTTCCTATGACTCGACATAAGATTTATATGCCCTAATCTCTTTTTTGTACCTCCACTTGCAGTAGTTATAAATGGCCCTACTGGCCCTTTAACTGACCATTTATTATTTATAGCCTTTTTATTACCAGTACAACTTCTCACATTCATACCCCTTTTATTTGCTCCACACCTTCCCCCACAAGGTCAGGTGAGGGACCCCCTAGGCCCCCTGCCTCCCTGTGATGCCTCACCGACCTCCATTCTAAATTCCTCTAAGAATTGCTGTCCCTGACGACTCTATGTGCCCGCAGACACAACCGAACCGACCAATGCCACAGAACACTCTGCATTATCTGTATACATGATAGGGACTGGAAGGGCAATGATGGGGCCAAGTCCAGCAGGCACACCGAGTCCCCAGCGAGAGCCTGCATGATATGCCTAAGGCCATGCGCATCCAAGAATGGCATACATGGCCTCCCCTCAATCCCCTGCTGCCCAAAGATGAAAGTAGGCAATGGTAATCCCCTGGGGCTCCATTGAGAAAAGCGGAGCTCCAGAACATCAGCAGCTGCTCAGCTGCCAAGGAAGGATTGACTGCCAAGTCAGCAGAAAAAGAAGCACCAGGGAGTGGGGAGGAGGGAAATGGGAGACAGGGAGAGAAAGGCTGGAGACCGGAGGGGTATAGAAGAGGGTGGTTGAAATTAAAGAGGAAAAAGCAACAGAGGGAAGAGGCACAGAAACAGCAGAAATAGAGACAGAAGGAAAAACCGCAGGGGATGAAAATATGGGGGCAGAAGAAGAAGGGGGAAGAGAAATAGAATAGATAGGGAGAACGGCCCCGGTCAAAGGGGGAGCCCAAGCAGCTGATGAAACTGCAGGGACAGATAGAGAAGTAATAGTAGCAGGGAGAGGGGTAATACCAGTGACGTGCATTCATAGGAGGCAGGGGAGGCAGCGCCTCCCTTGGCCAATGTGGGTAATACACTCTTTTTTATTAATAATAATAAAAAAAAAAAGTTCCATTTTTTTTCACATTTTTTTTTTTGGTTCCTCAAACTGACCCCCCTACCCCCCACCCCCGCCTGTGTTGTGTTTACTATGTTAATATTTTAAAGTCTACAGTACCGGTCACATCACAATCACATTCATATTGCGCAAGGAAGTAGAGGCCAGCTACCCTTCCATTGCGCAATATGAATGTATAATATGGGCCGCTAGAGAGAGAGACTGCCACAGTGCCACCCAGTGACTAAGTGCTCACTCTCTTTGCAGCCCATACCGCTGTAACCGCTCCCACCGGAGGCTTCTCTCTTGAAGCCTCAGGAGCACTGCCAGCCCTTTAACCAATCAGAAGGCTGGAGCATCTGGTGCTGGTCTGGGGCGGGGCACTAACTTGCTGGGCGGGAGGCGCAGGAGCACTGAGCAGAGTCACACAGGCAGACAGTGCGTGCGTGCCGTGGCGTGCTGACAGGTGTGACGAACTAAGTGCGGCTCGTCAGGAGGAGTATTGTCGGGCTCAGACCTCCTGTCGGCACTGGAACTTGGAAGCCACAGCATGGCTGGCTGGGAGTCTGGCTGGGACCCGCATCAGACTCAGAGAGTGACTGTGTGTGACACAGTGAGCAGCACTGCATGACTGCAAGAGTTATCAGGTAGGTAGGGTAATGACTGGGCAAGAGTTAGCTTCATATCAGGTAGGGTAAGGCTGGGCAATGCTTTATGAGTGGCTGCGTGGCACTGGCACATGAATGATAATGAGATGATCTGTCTCACTCTCCTTAGGCTCTGTCTGTATAAAATAAAAAAAACGGACCCTCAATGGATTATGTATTCCATAATCCATTGAGGGTCAGTTTTTTATTATATACAGGCTTGCAGGTGGGATTAAGTGACATAATGTGTTCAAAGGAAAATTGCAGAGCAAACTGCAGCATGATCAAGTGTATAATCTTGTGTTTTTATAGTTTAAAGCCTTGTTTTTTGCCATAAGTACCCAACAACTACAGTGGCTCAATATTACTAAAACAACTTGTGGCTGGTGAACCCGTGGAACAACTGAAACATACCAAAACAGTTTTCCAACTACAATAGTCTTTTTAAATATGCTAATTTACTGGTTATCTAAGACCATATATTGTAAGATATATTATATTTGGTGCTGATCAATGTGATCTGCAAACCACTAGTTATTTAATGTTGCCCCAGGGATAATTTTGCATGTGATACGAATATAAGTAATAACAATTTTTTAAAGCATTGTGGCTTCTAATGGCAATATTATTTTTCTCCTGGACTAACATGCCATCACGTCTGCAAGGCTTTTGATGTGAACCATGTTAAAAGAGCTGTGGTACAAGCTGTGTGGTCTGTATGCACTGAGTGCATGAAAGAGAGAAGGACCAAAGATGGAGAACTTGTTGCCCCTTCTGATGTCTGGCTATGCCTTAAATGCGGCCATCAGGTACAACAGTGTCCCCATGCTTGTTTGCATGGGTAGCATAAGGCACCTTCATTGTGTTATATTTGAAAAGTAGCTGAAATTTTACAGGCACTAGTAAAAAAACTGTTTTAGCTAGAAAGTGAGAGACTGTCCAACCACTGAGTTCAGTGTGCAGCTGTAAAACACATTGAATGAAACAGTAGAGAATATAAAATATGTAGAAATGCATCATGTTCTAACATTCTACCCTAAGCACTGATCATATCTAAACATACATAATTGTTGTATATCTATTCTGCTTGCCAATGTAGTTTCATAGAAGTTCTCTGTTTGCTAAAAAAAAATGGTCAAAACTGAAATGTGCAGAAATGCATTTCAGTTTTGAAAAGAAAAACTATTCAATAAATTTATTTCTGCAAAATGCTTCTGGTAAATTATTACTGTTTTAATTTCATACACACATAAGCTGTGCATGCCTGCTCAGAGAGTCAGCTGTGACTTATATAATACAAATTAAATCATCACTGAGGCACTTGAATGAATATGTGCGTATACTGCTTAATAGTAATACTTGTAATCAAAACTGAAATACATTCACATACAGCATTACAGAGGAGAGTGAGACAGATCATATTGCATAACCTAGAAGACGTTAGATAACCACAACGAGTGAGAAAGGTAAATGCTTTTTCTTTAATACAAGTTCAACATCCTATAATATAAAAGGCCAAGTGTGTTTGTTCGAAGCCGTCATGCGCAGTAGAGACAGCACGAGGACAAACACACCTGGCCTTTGAGTCCCTAGCTGATCTGCGGCAGAAGTGGGCATAACCGGGCGTGAGCGGGGGGCGTGGATGGCGTGAAGGGGGCATGGCCGGGCGTGAAGGGCCATGGAGGGGGCGTATCCGGGCGTGAAGGGGGCGTGGCCAGGTGCGGTCACAAGATAGAGGGGGAGAGAGAGGGGGGAGAGAGAGCAGGGGAGAGAGAGAGAGGGAGGAGAGAGATAGGGGGGAGAGAAGGGGGGAGAGAGAGAGGGGGGGAGTAAGAGGGGGGGGGAGAAAGAGGGGTGGGGGGGAGAGGGGTGGGGGAGAGAGGGGGGGCGAGAGAGGGGGGGAGAGAGAGAGAGCAAAAGAGAGGGGGGGAGAGAGAGCGCAAAAGAGAGGGGGGAGAGAGAGCAAAAGAGAGGGGGGTGAGTGCAAAAGAGAGGGGGGAGAGCGCAAAAGAGAGGGGAGAGAGAGCCCAAAAGAGGGAGGGGAGAGAGCGCAAAAGAGGGGGGAGAGAGAGCACAAAAGAGAGGGGGGAAGAGCGCAAAAGAGAGGGGGGGGGAGAGAGTACAAAAGAGATAGGGGGAGAGAGAGCACAAATGAGATGGGGGAGGGAGAGCGCAGAAGAGAGGGGGGAGAGAGAGCGCAAAAGAGAGGGGGGAAAGAAAGCGCAAAAGAGAGGGGGGAGAGAGTGCAAAAGAGAGGGGGGAAAGAGAGCGCAAAAGAGGGGAGAGAGAGAGCCAAAAGAGAGGGGGAGAGATTGCAAAAGAGAGGGGAGAGAGAGAGGGGGGGAGAGAGAGAGCACAAAAGAGAGACGAGAGAGAGGGGGAGAGAGAGCACAAAAGAGATGGGGGAGAGAGAGCGCAAAAGAGATGGAAGAGAGAGAGAGTGCAAAAGAGATGGAGGAGAGAGAGAGCGCAAAAGAGAGGGGGAAGAGCGCAAAAGAGAGGGGGGAGAGAGAGCGCAAAAGAGAGGGGGGAAGAGCGCAAAAGAGAGGGGGGAGAGAGCGCAAAAGAGAGGGGGAGAGAGAGCGCCAAAGAGATGGGGGGAGAGAAAGCGCAAAAGAGAGGGGGAGAGAGAGAGCGCAAAAGAGAGGGGAGAGAGAGAGAGCAAAAAAGAAGGGGGAAAGGGAGAGTGCAAAATAGCGGGGAGAAAGAGAGCGCAAAAGAGAGGGGAGAGAGGGGGAGAGAGCGCAAAAGAGATGGGGAGAGAGAGTGCAAAAGAGATGGAGGAGAGAGAGCGCAATAGAGAGGGGAGAGAGAGAGCGCAAAAGAGAGGGGGGAGAGAGAGGTCGCAAAAGAGAAGGGAGAGAGAGAGAGCGCAAAAGAGAGGGGGAGAGAGTGCAAAAGAGAGGGGAGAGAGAGAGGGGGGGGAGAGAGAGCACAAAAGAGAGGCGAGAGAGAGGGGGAGAGAGAGCACAAAAGAGATGGGGAGAGAGAGCGCAAAAGAGATGGAAGAGAGACAGAGTGCAAAAGAGATGGAGGAGAGAGAGAGTGCAAAAGAGAGGGGGGAAGAGCGCAAAAGAGAGGGGGGAGAGTGAGCGCAAAAGAGAGGGGGGAAGAGCGCAAAAGAGAGGGGGGAGAGAGCGCAAAAGAGAGGGGGGAGAGAAAGCGCAAAAGAGAGGGGGGAGAGAGAGAGCGCAAAAGAGAGGGGAGAGAGAGAGAGCAAAAAAGAAGGGGGAGAGAGAGAGTGCAAAAGAGCGGGAAGAGAGAGAGCGCAAAAGAGAGGGGAGAGAGGGGGAGAGAGCGCAAAAGAGATGGGGGAGAGATAGTGCAAAAGAAATGGAGGAGAGAGAGAGCGCAATAGAGAGGGGAGAGAGAGAGCGCAAAAGAGAGGGGGAGAGAGATGGCGCAAAAGAGAAGGGAGAGAGCGTAAAACAGAGGGGGGAGAGAGAGCGCAAAAGAGAGGGGAGAGAGAGAGAGCGCAAAAGAGAGGGGGGGAGAGAGAGCACAAAAGAGAGGGGAGAGAGAGAGCAAAAAAGAAGGGGGAGAGAGAGAGTGCAAAGGAGTGGGCAGAGAGAGAGCGCAAAAGAGAGGGGAGAGAGGGGGAGAGAGTGCAAAAGAGATGGGGGAGAGAGAGTGCAAAAGAGATGGAGGAGAGAGAGAGC